>NC_090601.1:1495000-1657500 GCF_000497125.1 Spironucleus salmonicida | reverse complement strand
TATAATATAATATAATATAATATATAATATAATATAATATAATAGCATCAACTCAGGTCTCCCTGCATCTTCCGCCCAGCGTCGGTAGTCATCACTAAAGTAGTGAGCAAATAAAGTTAACTACTGTAAAACGATTAAGATAATTTCAATTTATGAATTTTATTTTGTTAAAATAGAATGAATGAATTTAAATTGACATAATCGCTTTGTCAGTATTTTACTTGGTTCGCTCACTAATTATCATGGTAATAAAACTTATAATACTATAAACAGTAAAACTGAAGTCAAGTATGTATATTTTCAGTTCCCTTCTCGCAGTTTCGATAGATAACTCATTTCTACATCGCAGACATCACAAGCATTAGAACCACCCTGGCACAGATCTTACACACCTTGATCTATTTATACATACCCATACTTATACAACTTTTTATATCATCATAACGCAAACATTAAGCTTGGCAATATCGCAGCCCTCTTGTCAGCATAAAAATAGCTATTATAATTAACTGCCGTGCTCAAACAAGTTCCAATATCAACATAAGTTGTTCTCTAACATATACATTATCAAGGTCACAACCTGTTGGAGATCCTACAACGCATTAAAACACGTTAAACTATAAATTAGCCCAGCACTGCCCACATTAGCTATCATACCCCAATGAACAGTTTATTCAGCACAAGTTAACAACAGGCACATACTTCCATCCCTATTAGCGATAAATTAATATGCACAGATTTCACATTCATCTGGTGAGCTATAGCTGAGTTTAATTCCATTTTCAATAATTTTACACCTGCAACGATCAAAATATTAACCTCCTGATCTAAAAATTTTTATTGACATACGGCAACTTTGCCAGTCTATTACATACCCGCAAATCCATAACCCACATCATAATACTAAAATATATGCATTTTGGGATATCTATGGATTTGCATTATACGAAGTTTTCTATCGATTCAGAATAACTATTTTTTGAAATCCCGCCAGATACTTAAAGCATAAGCTCATGCTCTCTTTTCATATTTTAGTATGCAATCTTTTCATCTTCGCCTTTCCAACTCCAGCCTAGGCTTATTAAACATCAAACTACGAAATTTTAAAATTATTCTACCAGTTCAACCCTCTTTTTAACCTATTGATCACGTCAGCATGCTAAAAATAAATTGCTTGCATCTGTGCACCGCCATAATGCAAACAACCCAACGCAATCAAGAATCTCACAAATTGACTGAGTATTACGCAGCCACCTGTGATACTCAGCACCTTACAACGCTTGCAAACCGTGCAAGTAAATAATAATTTCACACTTTGAATTTCCATTGAAAAGCGTCTAAAACTCTAAAGATTAACTAAAAATGATCAAATTACCTTTTCCTTAAACTCGAATTTCAGCGGATAAAATCCATACAAATTCAAGCACAACTATGAAATTGTGGCTACGTGTTTTTGCAAGCTATTGATGAGCAGTTTGTGCATGTGAATTTGACTACTGCGAGTAAGCGGTTAGTTGTGTTATATTCGTTATTAATAATAATTCTTAAGATAATGTAAGTTTTTAGCAATAGAATATTCTGGTTCTTTTAAAGCCATATTCTGCACGCTAATGTTATTGGTAATTGTAGATAAGTTACTACTTAAATAAAATTTTGGATATGCGGTATAGATAACCTGTAAATAGACTTAAAAACTATTATTTTAACAAATTCTAGAATTTACCTAGTCTGATAAATAGCTTTCTTGGTAATTTGTGATATTGTATACTGTAAAATTTACTTTTAATACTTATCATACTATTATTTGATAAAAATGGTGAAATACATATCAATTAATTCAATAGTCAGTAATTGAGATAAAAGTCACACTACAAATGTATAATGTAGTTAAATACTTTAAATATATATTTATTTATTTATTTATATATGTTTAGAAAAAATAATAAATAGTATATTATACTGCAAAAGTTGCATTTTATACGTATTAAAAAAATCGCTTATTACATATAATATTGAAATACTATAGTCACAGTAAAATTTTCATTGACACTATTTTAAGATATATATAAAATAAATATAATTAATTTTACATATTACATTACAATTTTAGTTTTTCTAAATAAAAATTATTTAGAAGAATACACTGTTTAAATTTTATACAACAAGGTAAATATAAATTTTAATATACATTATCTGGCATTTTATCTCATAAATTTTAAGTATACTATATATAAGACAATAATACCTATCTTTATTACTCTATATATTTCCTATAATATAATCATAATTAACTAATAACATTTTTAAAACAGGGCATTTCTAAAATGACGAGTGAACTCGGTGTCCTTTACAGTCCTACAGATAGTATACCTCAGAATAAATTTGATCATATTATTATAGGCTCTGGTCTTGGTGGTCTGATCTGATCTGTGCTGCTAAGCTTGCCCTTAATGGGAAGAAAGTTATTGTCCTTGAATAGCACTTCCAGGCAGGAGGGTGTGCAACTACCTTCAAACGTGGTAAGGATGTGTATGAAGTGGCTTTGCACGAGATGGATCTTGGAGATAAGAAGACAGATGGAAAACACAGGATATTTAAAGAACTAGGTATTGATAAAAATATAACCTTTGTGTCATCTAACTCAGTCTGGGATATAGCAGATAAAGAGAATCACTATTCTATACCTCATGGTCTAGATAATGCAAGAAATTATCTGATTGAAAAGTTCCCTCATGAAGAGAAGGGTATCAGAAGATACTTCAAAAAAATATACAATACTGCCAGATGTGCTACTACGCTTCCTTATAACATGGGTTACTTCTAGTTCTTTTTCTTCCCCATTGTACACTCTGTCCACTTCACCTGGCCAATGATCAGAAAACATACTATAGGTTAATGGTTGGATTTTTATATCACTGATGAAAAGCTCAAAAATGTAATTAACACAAACATTGTTTACTACTCCGACAATCCTTACAATATGAATCTAATCTATCACGCCATTCCTTAGTGTTGCTATTACCAGAAAGCTGTTTAGATTTAAGGTGGCTCAGGAACCCTCTCAAATTATCTGGTTTCAGTGATCCGCGAACATGGCGGCGAAGTGCGTCTCATGGCGGATGTAACCAAGATAATTCTTCAGGACGAACATGCTAAGAAACCAATTTGTACTGGCGTGAGCTACTTCGATAGAAAAACCAAAACTTAGGTAAACGTAAACCTGACTAAGATTTCCAAATCCAACAAGATTGTTTGCAATTGTGCTCCAGACCTAGTATTTGGCAGAATGATACCGAAGCTTAAAAATACTTTTGATGAGAGGTCTAAACGTAAGGCGCCAGCAGTATCTTTATTCGTCATTTACTTCGTATGCAATGCTGATCTTAATACGCTTTTCCCCAATAATGCATACTCTACTTTTTTCTCTAATGACCTGTCACGCCCACTCTCTGACCTTAACCTAGTGGCGTATGAAAAGATAGAAGAACGTTCATTTGTATTTGTAGACCACTCAAAAGTCGATTCCAGGTTAACCGCATCAGGCAGAACTTTCTGTAATATTACTACCGCAGCCTATATTCAGGAGTGGAAGGATCTTACTCCAGATGCATATAAGCTGAAGAAATAGGAAGTTGCTGATATTTACATCAATAGACTAGAGGAATACTACCCTGGCATAAAGGCTGTGATTGATCATATAGAGGTTGGTACTCCTAACACAATGCGTAGATACACAAGAAGTGAATCTGGATCACTATATGGATACAATCCTGACGAATTTGGTTCTCAACACAGAATGAAGAATTTCCATCCCATGTACAAAAACTTGTGCTTTTCGTCTGCGTGGAGCTTCCCAGGCGGTGGATTTACTGGAGCTATTATTTGTGGGGATATGACGGCAACCAAGATCTTGGATCAGCATATTTTGCTGAAGAAGATTATATTTACGGTGTTCTGTGCGCTAGTAATAGCAGCAGTCTGTACAACCTTAATTGAGATTCCTAGAATAATTGAGGCAGTGAAATGACAGGTAATATTATGATTTATTATTTATCCATTTAAAATACAGCAAAAACGATAAAATATAATTTACTCATTTACTTTTTATAACTTTTGATTAGGTGCTCATTGATCAGATAACTATTAACAGTTCTCCCCTGTATGTTTACTACAGCAGATATTAAAATCAAGAGAACCTATCTAAAACAATAGATATTGTAGTTTATAGGTTATGATCAATTAGTGATGTTTTTTCTATAGTGTTGAATCATATAAGTGCTTGATGCACATTAATAAATGTTTCTCTGAGCTTTGCTATTGAATTATTTTTCCACGCAAAGATCCCATGATATTGCCTATGTATTATTACTACTTAAAATATATGCGTCTCAGAATGTTTAGATTGCTCCGAAGTATTTTTAAGCTTAAAATTTTGAATATATTTTACATATAATTAGAGTACTCATCCTATATTAAAGTAAGATATGCTTCATTAAATTAATATAAACATAACGTACCGATCTTGTTCATTCAAATATCGCTTGCTTATTTGTTAGGTATATATGACATTTACATTATTTTACCATTCATACAATTTTGATCTGATATTTTATATAATAATTAAGATATACTAATTATATACTCATTTTTATAAGATTATATTCGAATTATTGTTCAGTTTTTTTCATCCCAAGTAGTATAAATATCCTAATGCATGCTAATTGAAATGCAAATATCACTGTTTTTAGGTAATTCTGTCTATGATATCTCAGACAACGCACTTTAGATCTTACTTGATTAGATTAGTAGTAAGCCACCATAAGTAAATAAATATATACCAATTTTATGTTAGAAAAGGAAAGGTATTTCAGTGTTCACAACGCTAAGGATGATATATCGTTTTTTGAAAATTAAACATGATATACACTTGTGTTTGATGATAGTAGCTCACTAGTGGAATTATATTTTATCACTTGATACCAATTAATAAGATCTATTAGACATATGTTACTAATATTAAAAAATTATGATGTGACATATTCATATGCGCATAACACAACAGAATATGATAACTATTTATTATTTGAATTGATTCTTTAACTTGATCCATAATTTGAATTTGAAACCTTAATAGATAATAACAAACTACTAAATCTATAAAAAATTATAGATTTCTAAATACTCATTTATAATCATATCATTACCTTTGGTGAAACTAATTAGAGAATTAGGTTAACCTTTAACTATTGTTATGTAACCTAAGTCGTATATGTGAGTAGTTAGTTACTATTTAAAAGCATATAAAGTTGCATTTATCGATTTTATAAAATAGATGCAAATTTATGTGTTTTTAATGGTGACTATTTACTATTTGTTTGAACACTGAAGTATTAGAAATATTTATAGACAATCAACGTAAACTAAAACCTATATATTAATTAGTTGAAACTTATATACTTTAACATTAAAATTTTGACATAATAACTAAAGATGAATTTGAATGTTATATAATGTAATATGGTTACCCAAATTTTGTTTAATAATCTACAAATCATTTTATTTAAGATAGTTGCATCTTAACAAAAGTCATAAATCATATAATAGTAGTTTTAATTAAAGAATATAGCGTTAATATTATGAACTATTTAAGGGCCCCATGAATAGGTATTAATTAATTTATAAATAGATATAATATTATAATTCAAAATGGTAATTATGACTTGAAATATAACAAATCTAAATGTCAATAACATCTATGTTAATTAGTTTACATGGTACTCGTTTTTTAAATAAATTTTTAAATGTAAATTTTTAAGTAATAAGTAACGTTTTATGTTATTAAAACTAGATATACAAATATAAATATAACATCAATATAGTTTTCCCGCTGATGGTAAATAATATGGTTTAGAACTGGAAGTTATTTCCTATTCAGTTTAAAATAAATGCATATAAAATAGTATTATTAACTTATCGAAATTAGAAAATATATGCATGAGACCAAACGCATTGTATTCTACGAAATTTAACAAAAACTTAGTTTAGACGATGGACTCGTATATATTGCATCTTTAGTTTTCTAATGACCTACTACTCAATTTTTAAAATTAATTTTTTTAAATATGAAAATTGACCTATAAGCATACCTAAAGATTCATATAAAGAAATAATTTAATCTTTATAAAGATAAGTTACGGTAGCAGAAAGAATATAAAATACTAAAAATTAACAAATAATTAAATCAACTGTGTTTAGTTATGCGTGTTATAGTAATATGTAATCATCAGTTTTAGTATTTGAAAAGATAGTAATAACTGAAGTTTAAATAGTATACGTAAATATCGGTGATAAGATATAACTAATTATCATTCCCATATGATCCTTTATACAATATAGTGGAATATGTGGCATTCTTATCAGAACATTGCTTCAAATGTAAGGCACAAAGCGATATCAGATTATATAATCCTATAATAATATTGAATACGATTTTTAATAAAGTACGTTCATATATTCATTTTTTGTGAGATAAATTTGTAAGTATTAATCAATAGATAATATAAAATTGGTAAATGAAAAGATCTGATTAGATTTGTGAAAATCTATGTTAAATAATGACAATAGTATTTTGTTGTGGTATGGAATATAATTATTATTTTTAACATATATTCATAGTCCGATTTAGCGGACCCTAAATTTTTATATTTTAGAAATTAAATAATATAATTATTTAATTACTATTAATTTAAAAAGCTCCTTAATAAGTATAGCTTATAATTTGAAAATTATTATAACAGACTAATTTAATAATAATAATAATGACAAATAATAGAATACATAAATCTCTATAGTTATGGGTGTCATGTTTTTAATCACTTATTGTGTATTTCTCTTTTAAAAACTTTGATATAAATTGAACGATCATAAGAATTTTTGAATGGGAAAATCCATATTCAGGATTTAAAGACTACATACTAATTAGCTCCATATTTATGCCTAACATTCCCGGACAAACTCCTAATTCCCGAAATAAAGCTAGCTGTATATCAACTACGATATGAGATGTCTAACTAAATTCCGGTTCTTCAGTAATTTAGACTTATTAGCCCTATCATAAATATCCTCTCATTACTATCGTATCCTAACAAAATTTTAGTCTTGTATTAAACTTTTATAATATTATTGATTTTAAATTATATCAAAATTGCACTTCACACAATTCATATTCTTCATCAAACGCAAAAATCACACCTACATATTTTTTACTAGTAATAGTGTTACGTAGCTTAAAATATTCAAATAATTTATCATACTTTTCCACTCCCTTAACAATAGCATAATGTCATAATAAACCCATTCTTTACCATCCGGGCATCATTATATCACACAAAATATATAACATTCAGCCAAATAATTATCATCACTCTTCCATTCCTTGGCTTATGCTCATTACCACCCACTCAACAATTCCAGGAATAGGTATTTTATTTCCACCGAAACTTGAACACAAGCCATCTACGTTGAAAGTTTTCACTTTCCTTTTCATTTCAATCGAATCCAAGCTTTGAATAACGGGCAAAATCATCCTGCAGGATATGTCAGCGCCACGCATGATTTCATCTCTTGATGGCTGGAATCCATTTCTAATTCCAACCTCGAAAAACGTCAAAAATAGCTCGTTTTGTGTCATAGAAAGCAAGTCCTAGCTGATATTTCCAACGGCAAATTGAGACAAATCGGATGTTAAACAGTGGAATGGGTACTTGTGGATTTTTGAAAATTTGACAGCAATATTCTTTACAAATTTACCAGCCTCAACTGATATAACACCAATCGCAAACTGAGGCGATAGAAAGGCTAACAGCTCTCTTGAAATCGCTACTTTAGCACGTCTTTGGTCCTTATAAATCTGAGAAAGTTAGTATGCTGAATCGTCTCTCTTGAGAATATTTTCAGGAATTTGCGTGTTTTAAATGCAGTCTTATGTGTAAAACGCAGATATAGCAGCTTTTTACATATTTTGAGGTGTAAATAGCGGTTAAATATTAAGCTTTAATATAATAAAGGAGCCATCCATTATATCAATTGTAACTGTGTCTAAATCGGTTGGAATAGTAGAAAATTGCTGGTTTAGTAGCATGTAAAGTGCTATTTATTAGCACATATTTTGTTTGAACCTAAAGAGGTGTTTTGCTGACGAAAATAGCTGCGGCTTGAGCTTATTCACTGCCAAAAGTTCTATTTGACGATCGAAAATTAACGCGAAAGAGTTTGACGAAATCGGCTGGAAAGAAAACTTTTTGGTGTATTTATGCCAAAAATTAACCGCAAATTCAATATTTGTTGGAGTTGAAAATGGAATTTAATCAATAATTAATGTTTTTAGTGACTAGCTATCTGGGGTATGATAAATAAGAATTGACGTACCAATTGGCTAAAGAATAGCTTGAACGAAGGGAATATTGTCAATAAATACAATTTTGGCGTTAGAAACATCTATTTTAACCTCAATATTAAGTTTCTTCTCGATATTTACGAGGTATGACGTCTCGTCAAAATAGGGCTCGAAAAGACTGTTTTACTAGGTTGCCGCAGCACGCTTATCGTTCATTACAATAGTATGTCCTGCTGCTCCTTAAAGTGTGAATGGTAACGCTAATTTAAGCAAATTAAGACTCATAATTTGTGGGTCTTATGCTTCAAGCTTGTAGTATATTTACATTTTCTTATTCAATATACTCTATATATTAATTAATAGCTAAATGTTTTCGACTCCATTTTTGTTGAAACTTTCCTGCAGGTTGATCTCTAGGATTTATACGATTTTGCTGGTTTCTTATTACGAAATATTAGGATTTTACAAAGCAGTATTAATGATTCCCAGTGCCCATGGAACAATACCTATTTGAACACCAGAAAATGTTGTTGTGAACTCTTAAGCTCTATTTTCGCATTTACTTTACTTGACTAACAAAAATAGAAGCATGTAGAAATTAAGAATAACCACAACTTTTGAGTCAGATGCACTTATTACAAGACATAATTCTTCAATAGTTTTTTCATCTAATTCTAGGTTATTAGTTATCACATTATAAAATATTTTATGAATTTAATTCATATTGTGCTTAAGTTAAGTCTAGCTAGACTAATTAATGTACTGCAATGTTATATCCTGCTTACTGAGCATTGAAACTAATTGTAAATCATTGAAATTGCACTCCTATGACTTAAAAATAATCTTAGCATATTAATCAACTTTAAAATCTTCTGGGATATCAATAATCGAACGAATAGACAAAAATACTTCTATTCCGTCACATTTTCGTTAGTCTTCTAATGAAATAATCTGACCTTAGTGTGTGAATTATATCACCTTTTGCTTTATAAATAACTAATTTAACAATTAAAACAAGAAGAATTTTAACCAAAGCGAGTTCTTGTTTGTATTAAACGCCAATTCTCCAATGATACGCTTATATTATGTGAAAATCGTAGCCTTTGGTAATTTATAAATATACTTCTAAATATGCGTTATGAAAGTATTTAGCATAGTATTCATACATTTTAATCCTTTCTTGGATATTAAACTTTCTACCTCACTTTCTTTTTCGACCTCTATCAAAAGGAAAGTAGGTGGAACGATTAAGTATGTCAGCAGTTTCTAGAACGAATCAATAGCAGAGTCAGACTAGGAGTCTAAGAATTATTACATTATGAGCTATTTTTCGAAAGTATCACCAGGTGTTATAGGATTAAATGAAACAATATTTATAAGTGAGTTAAAAACATTATATGAAGGGGCAAAAAGTTAAGTTGCTGAATCTAACTTGATTAAATTTTCAATTTATTCTTCAGATACGATTAGTGTAGCATAATAATGTCTTTGAATTGCTATTTACTTATTATTAACAATTAATTTCTAAAGAGACTATGCAATTAAATTTTATGGGACATTATTGAACTAAATAGATCCGATGTCGATAAAAATCTCATAAATAAACACTTTCAACATCTAAAATTCCTCGCTTATCTGAACACTCAAAACAAGCCCTTTATCTATTAATGAATCCAGCTTCTATAGTTTTTTCAATGCCATTGTTAACGAACCAGATAGAATCAGATTGTGTATATCGGTTTTTACGCGATCCAACATTGTTAAAAGCTAAATCTGAATTTACTTATCCTCTTTGTTTTCGTCCCTACAGAAATGTTTTCCTTCTAGCCAATTTTCTACTAAAATATCTTATGTGAGTTTAACAGCAGAAATAGGATCTCCTAATATTGTACCAGCATGTTGGGCCAAGTGTGTAAGTGTCTAGAATCTTATTTCAACTATTCCTGTTTGTACTTCCTTCCATAGGTCTATAGCAAATTTTACCGCTTTCATTACTACTTGGTTGTCGGTATCGTCGATTATGGAGTCAATATAAGTATAAGGAGCAGACAGCATGTTAAGAACACCTGTGAGCAAAATAAGCTTCGTGTATGCAAGTGTTGAGTTTTCTCTTTGGGACAGGTTTGAATCCTAGTCAATTTATACGAAATGATCATTTATTATTGTTAAAATAGACTATGCGGCTTACTAGTTTTCGTTTAATACACATTCACATGCTAATTGGTGTATAATCTGAAGCTTTTTATTTGTATCTACTAAAATCGCATATTAATGTTAGATAAGTTGCATGTTTTTATTTGAGAATCTACCATATGCTTGGAGAGTTAGATCTCTGAAAAATAGAATAAAACGTGTTATGATGGCTTTGTTCTCTATTGGATGCATGAGAGCAAAAATTATTAAGTAAATAATTGTTTGAGGGCGGTAATTAATCATTGCAGCATCACATTAATAAGAATACTCAAGCTCTGGTGTAAGTGATTTATCAATATCTTGTCTAAGCACTAATCTAACACTATCTAGCCAATACTTTACGAAAAGTTTATAGTTCATACGATAATCTTCATAATTTATACTTTCAAGCTCTTTCACAACTTCTTACCGTGGTTAACCATTATTCTCTTCGAAAAATAGAACAGATGGGCCAGGTGCAATTGAACTTGGTGTATATCTTTGTATCATAAAGAAAATAAGAATTTGGTATATATCAATGTCACCACAATTAAGTACATTCTGGTCTTCCTTAATAACAACATTTCTAGCCTTAACAATTGTTTCACCCACGCTTCTCCTTAAAATACCTTATTTTAGAACAGTTTCTATCGCAACATCAGGGTATAAAGCACTGAAGATAGTATATCCCTCAACAACTTTTCTCATTAAGCTAGAATCAAATTCTGTTTCAAAATCTAATACCGGGGATGAGTAAATCTTTTCCTTGGGAAAATCACTAGCAATGATATTTAAAACTGAGCTAAATACAGCAGAACTCGACTGATGCAGATTGAAAAGCTCCCTAATTTATCCAGGGATTATAGAATTGATTAAAGCCACAGTTTAACAGGTAAAATATTAGTTTAAATTGTTGATTTATATCTAATTCGTATTTGGAACCTATTATGGTGCTAACTACTGTTGTAATAAAGAATCCGAGGATTCTAATTTCTAAGCACAAATCTATTATATAAGCGTTTAAAATTCCATATTTGGTGTTTTAATTTCTCTTGAAAATGATGTTAACTAGTCATATAATTTTTAATAAGTATCTGTTTGATTCAAAAATGTATGTTGCGATTTTTCATTTGCACCATTTCGTTTCAAATATTCCTCTCTAAGCTCAGAGCTCAGCGAGTCTAAATCTGAGTAATTCTATGCTTCCAATAAGTTATTCAACTAGGTCAACACCAACTATACATTATAACAATCTTTTTCATACAAAACAAGCTATGTTCTGTACGAATCCAGCTTGTTAGGCTATGTTTCTGCGTCAAACATCTTTAAATGCTTTAAAAAGATCTAAATCGGCCCGTGTTTCAAGTTATTATCAGCCTCTGTAATTTTACCTATAATTTACTTAAACTGACTCCTGAGTTACTTCTTCAATATATCGTTTAACTAAACCATAACATCTTTCACCTGACCAATGGCTGCTTTTTCTTTTTGCTTTAAATAATTTTGTCTGCTAAGAGAATCTACCCACATTCCGCAACAATTTTCAAAGAATTAACCGTAGAAATCTGCTCCAGGCATGCCTTTCCCGAGCGCCTGAGCTGCAGAAAAGTGCATTGCATCTGCCTGAAGGCCGAAATTCACGAAATTTGGCCTGTTTCGCACATAAACACCAGAGTGCTGATCAACTTCGACCGAATTAGACTTTGAATCACATGAAATATGATATTTCCTAAATGAAGGTAGCAGTTTAGGTTTTTGAGGACTGGGCAGAATTCTGAAATTGGCGTTCAGCTCGAAAAGCTTCCGGTGGCTGTAGAACGAATAAGCAAAATACTGGTTATTTGGTGCGAATTTGTACACTATAGGATAAGACATGCCGAAAACAACGTCCTAGTAGCCTAAATCGTCATAAAACTACGAAATAATTCGCTACCCTATTTTTTCAGTCGAAATAAACGAATTCACCATCGTGAGCTGGTCGGTGTCAAACTTGAAAAGCTCCTCTATATCAGCTTGAATTTTTTAGTATGCCTTTGAAAAATTCGCGATTAGCATCTGACTACTATTGTTAACGTCCAAATACTCGATAATGCTCTGTGTGAACTGGTTCATTTGGGCAAATTTTTCGGTATTCGTTAGCTCACGTTTCATCTGATTTTCCTGTTATTGCTAATTTAGCTGCTGGATCAGCTTAGCGACCTCATTCGCCTTATTTTCGAACTCTGTAAACTGAACTCTGCACTGGTCGATCAGCTGCTAATTCGTCGGCTCAGTCGCGTACACATTCTGAAGCCGGTACGTAACTTCGTCCTTTTTGTGCTAAATGTCGACCGTCGCCTTCTCGTTGTCCTCAATTTTCTTGAAGCAGTCGTCGAATTGCTGCTAAAACGCCCGCCGCTTCGCTTCGACCTACTGCTCCTATTTTTTGAAAATCTCGAAGCAATTTGAGATTCCACTCGACGGATTTCGTTGGCTCAAACTGCCAACTTTCGAAATTATGATATCGAAAATGAAGTTCAAGTACATGACGCCCAGAGCAAAAATTTCGTAGGCCAGCGCCGGCATAACGCCCGCCTGCACGCTCTCGGAGCTGAACATCTCGGTCTGGTTAATTTTCTGAGAGAAAAATTTTCCTATGATCAGGTTTTGGCTGGCAAGCTCCAATTGGGAAAATGAAATTCCAGCTTGGCTGAATAGTACTTGAATCCGCTGCAGCTGCTCCAAAAAGCCCACCATCCGCTCCTTTTGAGAAATTGCACTTTTATTTGTGTTTTTCGCTCCTTTTGGCTCGAAATGAGGGGGTCCAGCAGCGAATAATTTCTCTAAAAATAGCAGATTTTCAAAGCCTTAATTATCGAAAGTTGAGAGGAAATTTGCCTAGTGGAGTGGCGAAATGGCAGGTTGGTGGTGAGATAAGAAGTAGGAATACTTCTTTTACTGGTCTCGTTTGCTGCCAGAATGCTAGAACGAAATCAGAATTGACGATAATTTGGTTAATTCGGAGTGGAACGGTGATTACTGATACGTTTCTGATAGAAGCAACAGCGTGTGAATATCCATTGGGAAGGTGTAGTTCTAATTCAAAATTTTAATCAAGATTTGAGCCAGATTGTTACGAATTAATAGCGAATTGAGAGGCAAAAGGAGCAATAACTACACCATTTGACGTTAAATAGCAGCAATCTGACCATTTTAGGAGTAGAACTGATGTTAGTTCAAATCGTGTGTGCACACAATTTACTCTGTTGAAACTTCACGAACTTGAAGATTCTTATAATTAAAAATCTGAGCCATAAACTTCTTATAAACTTGAACAGAAAAGTCTGAGCTGGCAGAAAAAATTCGGCGTAAAACGCGATAAAGCGCATTTTTGCTAATGTTTCTGGCTGAAAGCTGCAAAATCTGCAAGCAGAACAGCGATATGAACGAAAAACGGTTTTATTAATGTGGATAACTGCGGATTCCTGGGAGATGCACGCAATGCATCTAATCAACTAAGTTATAAAAGGAATCTACACCTTTAATGTAGCTAAAAGGCACGCAAAGGTGTTCGTTCAACTAGAATGAGTTAGGTATTTAAGCCTGAATTTGGACACCCAACTAACCTTATTACTTGCAGTATTCGTTGTGGCACCGACCATATAAATCACAAATACTCTTCTCGATGAAAATTTGCATATTTTCATTCAATAAGCATATTCCAATGAACTTTTATGAGTTCAGCTAGTTTAGTTAACCCGCAGATTTCTCCAAAATGCTCCTCTGATCGCTTTTAACTAAGTTTATATTTGAAAGAGGTGCAGTGAAAAACTTTTCTGTCAAATGGATAATTTTTTGCACCATCTGGCCTCCGATGCTCTTCGCCAGCAAAATTAGCGCAATTGTGAGTATCGCGCTGTGATTACAGCATTGTAGCACGAAAACGTGTTTAAAGCTAAAGCAATCGTCAGTTTGCTGCTTGAAAGAGAACTATGGCTGATGCGAGTAGTACACACGCTTTTGTTCTATTTCTAATTATAAAGTTGAAAATTTGCGAGTTTCAACGTTTTCAAAACGTTAGTTTCCACTCTAAAATGCTTCTATATCAAGTATATATTGCTTCATTGTCTCATCAAAACCCTTTTTGATTTGTGGGCTAATCGGAATTTGGAGTAGTGAGGACAGGAGCGGTGATACCTTTTTGGCGATAAGCGTGAGATCTGTAGATGCGTATTTTAAGGAATTTGAGGAAGTGGAAAGTTATTTTTCATGCAAAATAAGTAGCTGGCCAAGAGAATCGTGAAGTTTGTAAAATGAACTAATATAAGTCTAAACTGATGAATTTAAGACTTTTGTAACTTCCACGAGAGGCTTTGGTGCGTAGAAAAGAATCAAAATTACAGGTTTGATGAAGGGTATAATTTCTTAATAAAGTGACTCGTTGCTAAATTGCTAGAATAACAGCACTGCGAGGTCGAAAATCTATATATTTTAAGCTAAAAACAAAATTTCTATATTTATTTGTTTCATCGTTTACTCTTATTGTTGCTAGTGCGGATATGTCAGTTTAGTATATCCTGTGTAGTCCGATTTATTCAAATAGGACAAAAACAAGCACGATCCAGGCTGCGTCTACTTGGCTGTATTAACATCCTGTGCGTAATAATCTTGTAAAAACAATGACATCGCGTAAATTCTATTCAACGAAATGAATATTTTTACTGCAGATTCAATAAAATTCAATGTTATATTCGTTTTGATATACTGTTTAAAATACGTATATGACTCTGTTTCCTACTTTCCGTCATCAAGTTTACAGAGCTAGAAAAGAGCATATTTCTAGTTAAAGCTCCAGTTTTCTATGAAACTGTCGATTCTGACGTTGTAGTCTTTTAATATCGGGGCAAGCTTGCTAAAAACTTAAATTGCAATCGGAGTTGTAAAGTTTGTAATCTTTTTGATGAAATAGAAAGTGGAAACATGGATTTTCAAGTATGTGAATTTTATTGTACAAGATATCTGATTAGTACCACTATGTATGTTATCGGGACTGGATGGCTACGTATGCATCTCCTAAATGAATATCGGAACCTAGATTTGAGTGTTCTCTGGAATTATGTTATTGGTATTTAAAAGCAATTTTGATAGTGTATTGTAGAATGAACGTTCTGCTTATGTGTTGAAAATAGTTAAAAGGAATATAATAAGATCTTGTTAGAGGCTCAATTGCTCTTTTCCGGCATACGAAAAAATTATTGCAATTAAGAAATTCTAAATCGTAAGGTGGTCACGTGTCTTGGCCTGATAACTAGTAATCTTGAACAGATTATCTTTGGGGAACTTTTGACTTCCCAATTTAAGTTAAATAACATCGTTCGAATTATCTTATATTTAAAATTACTCAGAATTGATGATAGCATTAAAAGTATTAAGGAAAAAGAAGGCAATACAAGTACAAAGTTCAAGGATTTATCTGCCAAGTTTAGGAGACTGGATTTTTTGTAATTATAACACTTATTATAGCACTTTCATGAATTTTATTACTGAAAATTCAGGATAAAACTTATTATTTACGTACTGAATTAATTGTATTTAAAATTTGAAAATAATAGCTTCTACTTATACCACTTGTACGTTTTCATAAGATAAAATATTTTCTAAGCAAACTGTTAATTAAGTAAGATTAAAACTCATTATATCTAATTCTGTGTAAGTAATCTCTTCTTATGGCCTAACCTCATTTTCTTGGCATTCTGAAGAAGTATTCGACAAATATCCTCTGTCAACGAGCTCAGCTTTCTGATAAGAAGTCAGATCCGTGCTCAGTATGAGCTAAAAGTCCAAATAAATAGTCAGAATTTGATGTGCTTAATGGTCAGAATTTGGCAAAAACTGATTGCTAGATAAATCAAAACTACTGAATTCTGGAAGTTAGTAGTCAAACTTAATATCTGTATATTTCTTTGCGCTCCTCACAGCGTAAAGTACAAACGGTGAAATCGAATTTTTATAATATTTATTATTATACAAATTAAACATCTTCTCGACCATATCACCTTAAATTTACAACTCATAGCTGTCAAGTATTTCAACACATTCTCTTTAAAGGTAAAACCTTTATTCGTAAATGAAAAATATCACAACTTGCATTAAGTTTATGCCATAGTTTACTGGGAATCCTATTGTTACATCACAATCGAAAAGCTACTTAGCCAAATACCTGTAAAAGTTCTCATCAGTGAAGCTAAACAGCATCTACGCCAACCCTTCTTCCAGATCAATATTATTCTAATTTTTCAAAATCTGACATGACAGGAAAACTGCTCTTTGTTACTAAACAACACAATTATTCATCCCATCAACCAAAAAGCAGCCACGCTTCGACTTTTAATAATTAACTAATTAATTAAAAATACGGCCACTGGACGCTTCTTTTAAGTATACGAATAATTATTTGACCTGAGATGATTCCAGAATTAATTTTGTTGTACTCGGAACCAAATTAGTATAAATTAACCAGGAAAGAATAATAGTTTGAATTTCACACGTAAGTTAGAAGAACTACGAGAGAATAGAAGAAGAAGATGAATTATCATATTATAACAGTTCCAACATCAATATCATGGTAATAGGTTTTGATTTATGAAGTTGACGATCAAAAATATATGATAATTGCAGCGAATTTAGTTACTTGCAGTTCAAATAACTGTTTAGTAACTAAGTTCCTATATAAATAATTTAAATAGTCTATGGTGTGATTTATACATCCATAGTATTAAGAATAACGAAGACTACACTGATGAAATTGTTCTCGAAATTTTCAAAATTTGATGCTAAAAATTCAATCTCTGATGTTTCTAACCCATTTAAAACTTATAACATCGACTTCATCGCCAAAATACTTTTTTGTTAATTAAGACTTTGCAAATTCATAGTATACATCATTTCCTGAAGGAATGTCATGAAAATCTTTGGTTTTTTAGCCTAAATTGATCTTTTAATAAGCTTTATCAAGTAAAATGTAGCAGTTTCAGAAATTGATATCGTAACCGGCAGATTAGCAAAATGTTGAACTGAGAAAGCTATCTTTGTTAAATTTTTGACAAATTTAACTAAAAATTCATCATTTTAATCTAAAATTGATAGTTCTACTGCCTTCAAATTTTGTATTTTCACGCTTATAATTAAATACACAAAATAATAGAAATCTTGAGTCTTTTAGTTTTTCGCATCCAAAAATAACTTACATGCGTCGTCAATATCAGGTAAAATATGTTGGCGCTCTTCATCCAACGCCTTTGGAGCAATTTCTGAATGTAAAAATGGCTACCTGCTAATCCAAATCGCAAAATATTCAATGATTGCAGAGGACGACAAAGACAGCTATACAACTGGTTTTTAGTTGGAATCGTAAATCATTGGTGCATTTGGAGGTCCGGGAATCGGGTTGTAAAAGTTCAAAGTGATGTCATTTTCGTTATAAATATTTTCACGAAGCTCGACAAACAAATCTTCTTATTTTTCTTTTATCAAAATCATCGCCATTTCAGCATGCGCGTGAGGGGACAAAATATGTTGTTGTTACAAGTAAATCGCGATCTGTTAGAACGGTGTATGCCTGAAGTAACAAGCTGAAAAGTGCTCAGCAGACGTCGTAGGCGCTTCCTGCGCCAAAAACTAATAATTAGACGAAATTGGAGCTTTCTATAGCAAATTCAGTAAGTTCGTCTGCTCTAAATTGTGAATTTCGACGCTCGGAACCACAAATTGCTAAAGGCGGCCTCTTAGAACCTGAACGCTTTGCGTGGAGTCGAAAGTTTCACTTTTGATGACCTGCGGATTCTGATGCAACTGGCCCGCCTGGACCGGCTAATTCGTGTACTAGGCGTCGAATTTCTGCTTAATCGATGCGGCAGTCAGATCTTCCATATAAACCGCGCCCTAGTTGACTAAATACTCCAAAATCAAGCAGGAAGTTTTGCACAGTTTTCGATTTTTGAACTGGCTGTAATTGGCGTTTTCCTGCGTCAAAATCGTCAAAGTGAACGCCCGCAGCGCCAAATTGCAGCTGAGAAGACAAATCGGCACAATTTTGTCAAAAACCTCCATCCTTTGTGTGAATTGCGAAAACGGCAAATTCACGATCAAAACGAGCAAACTTTCGAGCGAAAAAGTGAAAATCGGTTATTGTAGTATTATATCATTTAGAACACTATTGAACTACTCGGGATTTTGCTGCTGCTTGATCAGCCTGGAGACCAATTCCAGGTCAATTTGCTGGATTTTCATTGACAGATGCTCGTCCTCGAGCATGAAATCGCGCCGCTTGACGACCTCCTGGACGTTTGAAACAGTGAGGAGATGGTTAGCGTCGTCGTTTAGCGAGAGGAGCAATGGCTGCTCGTTAGATTGAAATCCGGAAACGAAGGCTTCATTCTGGCTCTAGCTGTGCGTGAAAATGGATATTTTCATTTCTAGTTACGAAATTGCGAACATCGGCGGGTTTACACATTTTTTGATGAATTGCAGCAAGAAAACGAGCGTAGCTATGTCCTGACCGGTGGATGCCGTGACTTCAGATTTTTCTTCGTTGAAAATGCTGTTCAAGAGAATGTAAATTAGACTGTTCACGTTGTAGCTGATCTTATCTTTGTACATGAAGTTACGGCTAATGAGCATTTTGATGTACTCAGAAATATCGTTTACATTCAGTAAATGCTGTGTTAAGACCGCAAATGTTGACATGAAAATTGGTTTTTCGGACACCTTGAAGGCGGTGATTAAGAGATGTTAGGTAAGATTTATTTCGAAATAGTGAGAAATTCCGTTTTCCTTAGCTTGGAGAAGCTGCACCCAGCAATTTGACTGAAATTAGTCTAGTTGTGGGTTGATTCTTGAGTTCAAACGGGTGGTTTGCATGATTTCCGTAAATTTGGAGACAGTGAAGATGTTGTTGAGCTCAGTTATTTGTGGGGTCGACAAGAAACTGAAATATATCTTATAAAAGTATTGCGAAAATGTTAATTTTAAAAGTATTAGTTATTTTCTGATATACTCTTCTTTGATGTTTCCACCTAATTAGTTCAGGTTGAAAATAGAAGTTTTCGATACAAAAATATTCTTGAAGTCTAGGAAAAGCTCAGAGGATACAGAAAACAGTTATTAAGCTCTAAAATCAGGATCTACATAATTGATCTATTGAACTTATTTTAAAATGTATTTAGCAAATTATAATATAGTTTATTGTAGGATAGAAGAAATTGATACTAACTATTATTCAGGAATAACTGTTAAAGAGATAAATGCGATGTTTATAATTTCAGGTAATTATAATGGAAATTTTGATGAAAACTACAATATTTCTATAGAAAAATGAGTTACTTCTTCTTAAAATTGTAATATTTTATGAGTAGAATATGTGAACAATAAATTAATTAAAAACTAGACAATCTATAATTACCTTTAAGCTATTTAAAGATATTCGCATGCAACTAATTATTTAACATTAAATTGAATTATATTAATCAAATCCTAAACGTTAATAGCGAGAAGTTGGTGCCTAAATTACTTAATACATTTAAAAATTATGTTAATTTATTCAATTTAATCATCATTTTCAACACCATTAAAAGTCATTAGGATAGCAATAACTGCCTCATTTTCAGCTTGAATTTCAGCAAATTTACTCATAATTTCACAAATAATTTAACTCTTCTGTTATGTAGTAATACTGGTACTGAATTAATTAAACTAAGAAATCCAATGTGGTGAATCAGATTTTCCAGCGATTTTCATAAAAAATTGGTGATTTTCAACCAATGTTTCTGGGGTCCAGGGCTATTTTAAAAGCGAATTCATTGGTATCTAAAGAAAATCTACGTTAAAACGAGCTGCTTTTGCCAGTTCAATTGCAGCTGAAAGAGCCTATCTAGAGGTTGCTAAAAGTGGGGAGATAGAAGGAAGAAGGTCAAGAAGTGGGGAAGACTTTTTAGTATTATTAATAATCATAAAAGTCTCCGATGCAAGCATTTTTAGTAGTAATTAAATACCTATCTCCCCCTGAGAAACTAAAGAGATAAGTATTTCAAAATCGCCTGGTGTTGCTAAATCAGCATGAAGATCATATAATGATAATGCCAGATGAGCAGATGCACGCTAAGGTGAGTAAAGAGGGGTAAAAGGTGAGTGCATATTTAAAGAAATACAAGGAATGGTATAATACTTCATATTTATAACATATATAATTACGTAAATACAAGAAAATAAATTTATTAATGTGCACTAAAAGGTAACGCTGAGTTTGAGGTTCTATATAAATTAGTACTATAATTATATAATAACTTACTATATATTAATTTCCTAATTATATGTTAACTACATTACTACTATATAATATATCTTATTATAAAATGAAACTACTCAATCTGTTTGGCTCGATATTAAAAACACACAAAATATAAGACTTATTACTACCTTAATAAATAATTATTGATTAGGGAACTATGTCTACAAAGATAGCAATCTACAATTAGTAACAGTGTGAAGTACCTTAGTATTTATAAACTTATCGAACATATTTTTAGTACCCAACCTTTCAAGACTAAAATTTGATATTTCTAGATGTCAAATAAGAACACTCAGTATCAGTCCTATCCTTTATTAACACTGAATATTAAACTGCATCTAAAATTTTAGTAAAAGAACACCCCATCTAAGTCCTTATAAATGCCGCAAAATTATTAAAGATTGATAATGCTATTATTGTAGACATAGGTCTATCAGTTCGCTTCTATAAAATGTGCAAAACATGCGAATTGATCCACCATGGGCGTTTAGGAGCAGGTGCCGTCTAGGGTTTGATGAACTTGTTTGGAATTACGTAATTTTAAGAATTCGGCGATCCTTAACAAGTAGACCTCACAGTGGCTGATATTTACGGTGGGCCGTATGAGGCACAAAATTTACCAGGACATATGGTAGCTGGATATATGGCTAAAAGTGTAAAGTTCGATGGCTTGGAAAAAGAATTGGTCGCTAGTCTCGGTTAAGGTGTCATGGTCAACACAGTTCGGACAGCTGAAAAGCTGAGAGCTATACATGGCGGTAGTTTGGTGGTGTTTAGTGGTAGAATAACGCAAAACTAGTAATTTAGACAGTTTTTGGACTAAGCTATTGTTAAATTCGTTAAATGTGAGTCTATAGTCACAGAGAATATTTTTGTGTACGGTTTATCTAGCATCTGATGTAATATTTTGTAATCGTTGTTACAACTATTTTTAGTATCATTAATAAATGTCAGAATCATTAGGAAAATTTACTACAATTTGATTTTAAGAATAGTATTGTTGAGGTTTTATGATATTACTCTTAAAGTATTCTAGATATATTACTACATCTAAAGAATTATAGAACTTACATACATTAATAATCAGTATGTCATAATGGTGTCTTTCCAGTTTTGCTTACCTCTGAACTATTTATACTTAACAGTGTAATAAATGCAATACATTATGTTAAGTAAACATATTAATATAAAATTTTTAATGGAATTTCTAAACTTGATAGAAGATTTAATGTTAAATTTGTTGCATAATTTATAAAATATATTAACGTCTTCGTGATTAAATTTATTTCTGATTTAATATCTTTAAGTTTTTTAGTTAAATAATCTCACATCTAATTTACACTAATGGTACTACTAATATTTTATTTCACTGTAATGTAGCTACTAAAATATTATTTCTCACTAGTAATTTATACATAGTCATTGTTATTTAATTGTAAAGATTTGCAAATTAGTCAAAATGTATATTGATTATAATTATTAAATTATAAGTAAAAATCTAGTTTCTTTTACATATTATGTTCTATATAAGTACTTAATATAAATTTTTCAAAATTTAATCTAGTTTATCGTTCGGATAACCATCTTGAGGAAAAATCAAACTATTATTAAGTAGATTTAGTTCTGTTTTAAGTATTCTTTATTTAGATTGTTGCTTAATTTATACTATTTCGTATACTAATTATATATGATTATAGTATTTCATAAAATAGTATTCACAAATGAAGCCAATTAATTATCTAATTTATATTATTATATTACATATAATTTTGAGATGATAAATCGATTCTGCACATATTATTAAAAATATTAAATAAACTGTTGCTGTTTCTTTTATTAATTTTCTAGTATATATATTAGTATCGACGAATACACTTAGTATTTAATTTGGAAAGGAATCTTTATACTTTCAAAATGAAGCAAGAGAATGTAGTTTAATCCTAGGACAAAATATTTACCTCAGCCAGACCTAATCCTGAAATAGAATCACCTCTCATCTATACTGGGGCCAACGCCACCAATTCAACTACTTCTCCAGTTGTTTCTGGTAAGTCACGTAAATTCAGAGACATAATCTGTTCGATTATCTTTTTCATAACCCTCTTTGTAATGCTTGGATCTAGCTTTTTCTTCAAAGTTTGGAAGAATACAGATAAGATTCTCCTCATAATAAGGCCAGCTGACCAAAACAGAAGAGTATGTGGACTTGCTGACCAACCAGATTTTTTCGCAGCTGACTACTCTAGAATGCTTGTTCCAAGTCAATTTATAAAATTCTGTAATTTAAGTAAAAATATATATTCGGATAAAGGAATCAATTGTGATTTAGAAACTAATGGTTCATTGGATCCTGTTAAAGTTAGAATTTTTTTCGATATAATGAAAGGCGTTAACATTGACATGAGTGCTCGCAATGTGGGATTTACAGGAATTGGAGGTACTATTTGTGTTGCTAATAATTTCAACTGTGTTCTCAATAAAACAACTGAAATATATTGCAGTCCAGATTTTGAAACATTTGGCAAGTAAATAACTGGAATTACTGCTAATACAGTTAAATAAGAATATACCGACGCTGAATTTAAACAATTTTTAACTACAAATTCTGACTATAAATTCTTAAGTGGGTTTTGTGTGCCGGTATAAAAATTTACTGGTACAGGCGCACGTGATGATTATGAGCTTGTGACTCCTCTTTCCTCAGTTGGAGTCAATTAATGTATTTTAAAAATTAATTAGCAGATTGAAAATATTCCAGTAATAGGATAACTTGTTAATACAATCATTAATTTAGTAACAAGTCTAGTACAAAGCTTCGTATATGAAGTTAAAACAACATATTTGCAAATTATTTACGGTTTACTATGTGGTCTGGGCATAACTATTATTTATTTGATCTGTCTAAGATTCATTATTAAAATTGTAGTTTATTCAACTATTGTTTTGGTTATTTGTGCTGCTGCTTTTGGGGCTTATTATTTCATTACGTTATCCATAGAACTCAAAACTAATGCTTAAAATACTATCGATTTCTTTGGATTTGTTGATTAAAATTTAATATCTAAATCTAATATATTTTTAACTATTGGTATTGTGATTGCTATAATAGGTAGTTTAATTCTTCTATTTTGTATACTTTGTTTCAAGGGAATTCGAGTAGGAATTGCCGTAATTACATCTTCGGTAGATTGTATGCGAAGGATACCAATAATTTTCTTTATTCCGATTTTCTTCGTAATTATTTTCCTATTTCATCTCGCCTGGGCTGGTGGGATCACCCTACTCTACTATTTAAGCGGTTCGTATGATGCCAGAGGTCATATGTTCAGTTTTACGGACATCAAAGACATTGGCGGGGTTCACACACCCGTCTAGAATGGCGGTACGACAACTGTGTTTGCCATATATGTTTTCATGACAATTTGGGGCAGCTTCTTCATTTATTCTTGCTTGGAGTATATTATCTCCTTCCATGTTGCTCACTGGTACTTCTCTGATAAAAAACGTCAGAGAGGTATTTTTGGTCAAAGTATCCTTTGCGTGACCAAGAATATGGGGACCTTACTGGTTACCAGCTTCATTACCAGCTTGGTAGTTTTCGCCCGAATGGTTTTAGAATACGTCTTGAGGCGGTTAGAACTTAGTAACAAACTTGCTAATTCCAAAATTATTAAGGCCACTGTTCATGTTGCTAGATGTTGTCTAAAATGCTTATAGAAAATAGTGGAATGGATTAACAGAAATGTTGTGATTTTCTCAGCAATAAGTGGATAAGGATATTTCAAGTCGCTTGGTGGAGCTATGAAGCTTACTATGGGATCATTTTTCACTAGCATGAGCGTTAAATTCCTGTCTTGTATATTCCTAACTTTTGCTAAACTTTTAATTGCTGTCGGATCTGGCCTATGTACATGGGCTATTATTAAATATTCATCACCATTCTCAGAACTCTACATATCTGGTTCTGTACTTGTTTCCGTACTGATGTTTATTGTTTCCTACTATACAGTTGGAATAGTTCAACTCACGATAGATTCAATTTATATGTGCTATTTATATGAAGATTCGTTCATGCTATCTGATAGAGAAAATGGAGGCCACGTTTATGCACCTAAAGCTCTTGTTACCTTACTATAATGATGATTTGTATTTGTTTATGATAGTATACGATTTTAAAATAATTTTACCTTGTTTTACTTATTTACAAATATACTTTATGTACACATTTTTGTTATAGTATTAACTTATATAATAATAGTTTATTATAATTTTAAAAATGAAAGTTCAATCATACCTTCTTCATCCTCTAAAGTAGCTGCTCCATAGAATAATCACCTTAGAACACAACTCACATGTTCTTATTAAATGTCATAAGTCCAACAACGAGTTAAAAGGCCCAACTAGATTACTAAACCTCCCTGTAAAAACTATATCAGGGTTAAGAGAAATAAGTAGAAAACCTTGTGAATTTATAATTATTGCAACTGATATAGATTAAGATTTCAAGTAAAAATTTACTCATGAATTAGTTTTTTAAGCTTTCACGAAACAAGAACTAAGTGAACTTTTTGCTATAAAACGTGAAAAAACTTAGCAAAATATCAGTTCAATTGGTGTATTAGATTGTAAATAAGTCCAATATGAGTGGAATATGCTAAAGTAAGCGCTATAAAACAAGCTTATGGACAACTAAGTAAATCTTAATTTCGAATTCAAAGTGAAAAAAGAAAAGAAGTAAGGCCGAGTTCTTTTTAATCCATTTAAGCGGATTAAAACTCTCTAGTTTGAAATGCAAAAATTATCAAATTTACGACTAATTAACAAAATTGATATTTCAGGAACCTGGCCAGAAGCATAATCAGGTACTGCTTTTGGGCTTGATTTTAGTTTGAAACAATCCGATGTTATATCAATAAATCTTTTAGAAAATGATAATGTTGCAGCCTCTTGTACTTTGCTTTTTGATGATACCTATATTACGATTTATAAACTTGAAGCTGTTAAACAAGGCTATGGTTATGGAAGATAGCTTTTAGGATTTTTGGTAGCATTTTTGATTTAGTTTTCATAATTCTAAAGGATATAGGCTTCTAGGAATGAATGGCTAGAAAATTTAGGATTTACAGTACAAAATAATTTGTGTGAGATTGACATTGCATCATAACGGGGTGACTTGGACTTTGATTGATTATACTTTCACTCACACTATCTATACAGACGTTCTTATTGATGAGCTTTAAAGCTTTCATACTTAGATTGGGAAAGTTATAAAGGAGACTATTTTGGTAGAGATTTTGGAATTGTGGCTGGGGCTGGATCTAAGACAGAGTGATGTAAGGAAGATAAAGTTTAAGCGAACAAACCTGCTTAATAAAATGTGGATATTGGTGATGTTGATTATTTTGCTACGTAAATTTTAGATGTTAAATTTTAGTTTTAGGCTTCATACTAACTACACCTGCTATATATTCCTAGATCATTGGTATTAAGCAGAAGTGAATGATTTTTGACATTTTCTGTTAATTAGGTAGAATAAAATGGAAGTGTGGTAGCAGTAAGAGCAGAAAAGCGAATTGACATTTTGAGAGAATATATTATGACGTTATTATATCATATATTTTATTAAAACTAAAATATAATAACTCGTTAAAAAAATTATGATATTAAACATATCGCTATGATCTATCCAATGAAGATACAGTAGTATATTAAATAGATTCCTAGTCTTTTAATTTGTAAGTGATGAGATAAATGCTTCACTCTGCATATTAAAAATATGGTAGACCAAATATATAGTTAGGAGTTTGTATAGTTTAGCTATAGATAAGAAAATTTATTCAAACATATTGACTATCTTTATTACAATGTTATTAACATTCTTTTCTATCAACAATTATGGGTTTAAATGAATAAAGAATTTTTATATACTAAAAATTAAACTTAGATAATGAATAATTATATCCGTAAACAAAGTTTTACTCGATTTTACTTGATTTATAGAATTATGAATAAGAATAACGCGGTTACTTAATGATATTATTAAATTCAAAAATTATAGTATATTGGTTACTTCCTTAATATATTGGTTTCTTCTGCTTTCATCTTATACTGTAATACATTATTAATTTATTATAATTAAATATTAAACATGCTTTTATTATAAATTATTATAATAAAATAAACCTGAGATCTGAAACTAAAGAAACTTTATTTATGTTAATTTTCGTGAGTTTGGTAATTATAAAAAATAAAATTTTCTTGATATTACTAATTATACAAAATTAATATACAATAAAAATCTCAAAAATAATATTGCACTACTGAATATAATAACATTAATATTTATTTTATTTCTACAAAAAATTATTTACTGTTGAGGCATTTAAATTGTGAAAAATTAACGATAAACCATAACAAAATACATAGGAATATCCTAATGCTTAAATAGAATCATTGTTTTTATTACAACTAGATCAAAAGCTGTCTTCTAGACTTTCATTCATGCTAAAATCAATGCCAATGAAGTCTTGATTATAAATTTCATTGATTTATATAATAGATGAATATTCGATAAATGAATCCATACTATCAATAGATTCCTACTATTGATTACCTACTATAGACTGGTTACAATTTAAATCAACATCCGATATAGATTAATCAATAACAGAGCTTTTAATGTTCATTTTAAGTGCATTATTTGTCCGTAGTGTTAGTACCCTTGGTAACTCATTCTAGGAGATCATCCTCTTTTAAACAGAAAACTCCGACGTTGTCGACCCCATCTTAAAAAGAAGTAAAAAATATTATCTGAGTTAATTACTTAAATGTGTAATTATATATTTAAAATGTATAATTTATAACTCAGAAATTTTTTAGATGTCTTCTTCTGGTTTTAGTAAATATTGATTATATTCATTATATAGTGAATTGTATTGTAAAAACCAGAAACTCCCTTTAATATAATTAATAAATTGAAATAATAGCATTCCTATATTAAATAATTAGAATAAAATACCAAGAAACAACCACTCTATATAATATACAATAATATGTAATAGCTATGTTAATACAGCCTATCAGAATAATATCCGGATATACTGTAAACATTCAATCACCTGCTAATATTATTACTCTTATATCTTATGTAAGTGGATTTATAGTCTGGTATTAAATTCAAGAAATATGTATGCCTTATAGTTATAATTATATATTTTATTTCCCATACAATACTAGCTTCAAATTCAATACTAACTTGCAAACTGCACAGCATGCTATCCGAATTGACTTATTATAACGATCCACGCTTTATCCTACATCTGTTTTCAACATTTTCAATTTAAAAAATATTAATTATATAATATATAATAATTTACTCGCCACTCCTTATAATGGAAATCCCATATTCCGAAGAGCTCAACGCCCTGGCCGCAAACTTAGCCATCAACGACTCCTCATTCTTGCTAAAATTAGAATTTACTTTGACAGTACACACCACAACCGTCGAAACTAAGTAAATTCAACAGTTTAAAAAAACTGCACCCCCTTTAATTACGACTATTTTTCACGGTTTCAAATCGATCTCCAAAGCCTCAGAAAGCACATCAGACATCCTTACAATCGCTCCGACTGCCTCATCCACGCTAAAACAGGTCACCATTTCCCACGAATTCCTCACTTTCGACCAAAAGTGTCAGCGCTTCCTCAACACGCAAATTCCGACCAGCTACGAGACTACAGGGCCCCTTATTCGCCTCAATCTGTCTCCTTCCCAGCTCCCCTTCAAGCACGCAATCGGGATCGCACTGCTCTCGAAAGCAACGAAAACGGTCATCTCCAAAATTGACATTTCAGCAGTATTCCGAAACCTCAATTTCGAGCTCATTGCGGGGGTACCGGAATACGTGTTCACGCTGAACCAAGACGTGAGGTTAAAAATCGACTACGAAAAGGTGTACTTCAACTCCAGACTGATTGAGTTCCACAGGGAAATTGCTGCTAAAGTTCTCAAAACGACCACCGGGACCATACTGGACGTAACCGCTGGCGTAGGTCCGTTCTCAATGCGCCTTGGAAAAACTCGAAAAGTGATCTGCAATGACCTAAATCCGACCTGCTTTGAGCTACTAAAGGAAAATGCTAGATTGAACAAAATAGAGGGAATGGAAATTCGAAATTTAAATGGAATATAATTTCTTTAAGAATACAAAGACGATAAAATCGGTTGCATTTTGATGAATTTACCAGAACTTGGAATCGAGCTTTTGGAGGGGTTGCGGGGCTTCAAAAGCGCATGTGTGGTGATTTTCGAGTGTTTTTCTCGTTAGAGCGATAATTTCTAGGTGGAAATTTAAGGAAAAATTGACGAAATAATACAGATAAAAGACCTGAAATGCGAGAAGGTACGGGACGTTAGCAATGGAAAATGGATGATAAGAGGAGAGTTTATTCTAAATGAAGGTAAACATGATGAGCTGTGAGGATATACGTTATGATTTAAATAATCAGCTATGTGATTTTGTTTTATTTTAACCTATATTGCTCTTAATTAAAAAAATTAATAATAAAAATTAATACTTTAGATATTATTATTAATATTTATATGAAACCGTTATATTTTTATTATATAATATTATAGTCATCTACTTAAATTTTAATGAGGAATTAGCGAAATTAATACGACTCAATGGCATTCGATTAATTCCCAATCAGAGACTCTATTGGGATGATGGCTATTCCAGATGATTTAGATGATCGTGTGGCAGCATTATTGAATAAAATTGATAGAGTGCAGAGTAGTGTTTAAAATCAAAAAACGGACTCATTTTCTCTTAAATCTGCAACTATTTAACCCTAAGGTTAAGGCAAATCTATTCTTGCAGATTAACTAGCTAGAACTAGTGTTAGTAAGCAAAATACTGATTTTGATATAGCTGAATAATATTAAAAAATTTAGCTGGAACTTAGTACCACTAAAAGAGAACTTGATAACGCTAAATTTGAAATCTAAGGTCTTTTACTATATTAGGATGAGAAGAATTAACTTGAAACCGAGTTTAACGAGCGAAATGAGAGTTTGTAATTAACTTTAGATGAGAAAAGCTTCAAAATTGACTAGTTATAAGAGGAAGTAAATAATTTTAAGAGCGAGAACCAGCAAATATTAAAATGTCTATAAGAATTGAAATTTGAAAATACATCGTTAAAAGATATGATTAAGTTTTAATAGGAACAAATATAAGAAAAAGATATCCCATTAATATAAGAATAATAGATCGATACTCAAGAAATAGAAGATATGATAAGATAAAGATTTTAAAGTGAATAAAGGCTAAAAGACATGGAAACATAAAGTCGTATTTTAAGTTTAGAAAACGAAGTACTAGAACTGAAAAATAAATTAGCTGAATAAGAAATTAAAACATAAGAGGAAGAAGAAAATAGATAAAATGATGCAGAAGCACAAAAGCTTAAAGCATATATGTAATAATAAGAAGAGCTGAAGCAAAAGTAGATTGCGCTTCAGAAGCAGTAAGAAAAAATAAAATCTGATAGATAAGCTAAATTAGCTTTGCGATAGCAATAGGAAGCATTAGAATTATTAAAATAATAAGAATAGTATGACAGAGAATTAGAGGCGGAAGAGAAATAGAGAAATTCATAATAATTATCACTCTCCCTATAAGACGATGATAATATAGATTTTAATGCAACTGCTCAGCACATGCCTTAAGTATCATAAAATACATCATATATGCCAGATTCTGTTATGTCTGCACATAATTCTCCATTAAATAATATTTCCATGCATCAAAGAGGAGACTCAATTTTAGAAGAAAATAATTTAGACATCTCTAAACCGCTAACTCTTGTGAAGCCTCGTTCTAAGTTCGCAAAAACTGACCCCAGGGAAAGCTAGGTTAGTTAGTAAAACAGCCAGTTATCCTTTACGGATCGCTCATTCACTGTCGATATGGAACATAAAACTCCATAGAGCTTGATAAAATAGCGTTAGTAAGATTTTGTTTAAAACTAAATGGCTAGAGCTAGATCGGGTCCAAAATAGTAATAGGTCTAACATATAAATAATAGTCAAATCGAGATTCCACCTTCTTTTTATGCGCCTTCCAATAATTTTAACAATTCTACCTAAATAAAACAAATAATAGCAAATATTCTTCTGAAAGGGGAACCCAATTATCTCAGACGGATTTAGACAATAGATGACCTAACTGGAGTTTCTGGTCATCTTATTGTAGTACTTAAAGATTCTGATAGAATGAGCTTCCATTCAGTGTGTAGAATTGATGAAAGTGGAGATCTAGTTAAAATTAGTGGCCCTGAATAAATGCCGATGAGATTAGGGGCATTCCTCGTAGAAAAATTTATGAAATACAATACTGCTGCCAAAAAATTTGAAGTATTAAGCTAAAAGGCATTTAGTCAAGGTGTTAGCGCAATCACGTTAGCGGTTAAAAAGAATAAAAAGTGATGTATAATATATATAAATTAGTATTACAGTAAATCTATAAATGTTAATTTTATTTGCTATGACAGCAGTAGGAGGATACACTAATCATTCTGATACTTAACTGCCTCCTAATATTGAAAAATAATTTATTAAGCAAACTAAATAATATAAACATGTTGAAATTACTTCACTTTCTACTTAAGTTGTTGCTGGGATTAACTATAAATTACATGTTAACTTAGATGGAAAACAAGCAACAATCGTGTTTTGGGCAAAATTAGATAAAACAGTAGAATTTAAAGGCATATAATGGATAAAGAATGATTGATATAAACTCATTTTTTCGTTTTTGTTTTCCTCTATAATTCTTAGTTTAAAATTTATAATTCTTGTCTATTCAAGTCTTCTAATACCATAATATCATTATTAAAATCCTCTTTCATTTTATTTAGCTTTATTTAAAACTTCTTGTACAGTTTATCATCATTTATTAACTCCAATTATTTTGTTTATTCTTATAACTAGTAAATATTGTATAATAATTAATTATACTGTGTAACTGCAACTTTTTCAGCTTCATCCATATAGAATTCCTCTTAAGCTATTTCTAGTTATAACACATAATTTGACCTAATCTTATCTAAATTTATATTATCAAACGTTTACAAAACCTAATCTATTGTTTTCTAATCTTAGTTTAAATACAACTTCAACTATTTTAATTCTAAACTACCTTTAAATTTTTCAAAACTAACCAAATCAATCATTTCAACCTCGTCTGAAATTGCTATATTATTTTAAAAATACACAATATTTCCAAAACTTATAGTCCTTTCTAGTTTAAAATTATTAAAAACTCTCAATTAACCCTAAAAGAAAAAATACAACCTTTTACCTATTGCATAAACTCTGTCATACTTTGGCACTGCGAATCCAGCTGATTGAAACGCTTTATTTTAAAAAGTAAAAGCAAAATTACCTAAAGCCATAGGAGTAAAATTATATATAATCAATTTATACTCTAAGCTTTAAGCAGGCAAACTGTATACCTCGTTATCAGATGTCACAACTGACCCATCCCGTATCTCTAGTATCAACCCTCCAAAGTTAATTTGATGAGACATATTCTATACAATGCTATATCAATCGCAATCAATATAATACTATATAAAGCAATAAACCCCCAATTATATACCTAAGGATATAATAATCTAATATATTTTTTTAATCAAAAAAACCAAGCCTTCCAAAATTTTACCAAATTCATTATTATACACTAATAACCCAAACTATCACATCTCACCACTCCTCAAATTTCGATTTCCAACTCCTTCGCAGCCCGGTAGAAACGCCCTACATTCGGCGCCTGCTCAGGAGGCGCCATCGGCGCGTTCCCGCCATAAGGCCGAGGGAGCCCAGTTTCGGCGTTCATGTAGCTGTCGAAACGCACTTTTGCGCGACTTTCGTACAAGCCTGGGACTTGAGCTGCCAGCTGCTCGTCCCGGAACCGCCGGTTGCGCGCATATTCGATGTTGTTCTGCTGCTGCACCATCCATTCGTGCTCGATTTCGTCCGAAGGTGCTAATCCTTACTTCAAGAAACTATCTTGCTGCTAAACTTGCTCAAAAAGCTCATTTTTCAACTACTCGAGCCTGAAAACGTTCGCCTACTCCAACGCAACGGAGCTGATTGCCGCCATCAGCTGGCGGCGTGTTTTCTGCAGTCTGCCGCGGACTTCGTTGCACTCTGCGAGCGCGTTTTCGGGCACTGCAGCTTTGTTCTGCGCGATTGCCCGCTCCAAATCCTCGACCAACTTGCTCAGCTCTTCGTCCAAAACGTACTTTTCGAGTAGCGTTTCCCTGACATTTTGCATGCGTTTTTCGATGTTCTGCTGCTTCGAATCGAGGATTTCTGGCTGCACGCGATCCAGCGAGCCGACCATGTTCCAGGTCGCGCAGATTTTGTTTTTGAGCTATTTTGGTGGCTTCTAGGGCAGCTCTTTCTTGCCAATTTGTTTCTGCAAATTCTGGACTGACTGATCCAACGTTCCGTCCAAAAGTGCGTTTTCCTTGTACAAACTTGATAAATCCAAGATAGTTTCTACCTCTCCGTTGTTGTTCGTTATAGCAGCAGTGGTTCGGATTTCTTCAAGAATTTGTTGGTTTTCGGCTCGCAGGTCGTCGAGCTGGTTTTTGATCTCTTGGCGTTCTTATAGCACTTGTGGCAGGTCGTTTTGAACATTTTTGTTCAGCAGTTCTTTGTCGCGCTGGAGCTCATTTAAGAGCAATTAGAGTGTTCTGCAGTCCTCTTCGCGAGCCATCATAAAGGCTTCTGCTTCTTTTTCGACCGCTTCTTGCGTGTGTAATTTTTCGTATAGGCAACAAAGCTCGTCTGTGCGCTAAATTACCTGAATCCCCGCGTAATTTCGTTGTTCAACTGCCTAATAATAAGCCTACATTAGGCCTTAAATCGACTCTTCATGCTTGCCAATCACGCTGCCAAGAGCGTCAATTTCGCTGATTTGACGCGCTATAACAGTATGCATTTCACGCAATAAACGCTTGCTGTTGCTGAGCTCCTATCGCACAGTTTAGACCCCTCGCTGAGCGTCACGCGTCTCAAACACTTGTCTCTATAAAAGCTGTTATTTTCCAGCACTTTCCTATGTGAGGACCTCAGTTTCGCTTTTTAGGACCTGAATTTTTTCATGGACTTCTGAAATCGCCAGTTTGGCCTCCTGGCTGAGCCTCGCAAGTCGATTTTTCTGTGTTTTGATCTTCTCGTAAAGTTTGCTAAAGTCGTTGATTTTGGCATTAATTGAAGCCAATTCGACCTGTAGACGATCTACCTCAGTGTCTTTAATTTGGAGCTGCGAGAGAGTCTGTTTGAGGCTTTGAGAGAGCCTGGCGACCTTATTGCTAGCGGCGCTGCGCTGCGACTGTACGGCGATCGTTTCAATTTGCAAGTCACGAATTTCGCGGATAAACGAGAAAATTTGTTACTAGGATGACTTTTACTGCGAATGTGCGTCCAGAAGCTTCTAGACAAACTGATCGTCAAGATTCAGCTCAGATGCGTACTACACAATCAAATCTTGTACTTCTTTTCTTGTGTAATTGATTTAAGTCATGAAAGTATCATTTTTGGTCGTTTCAGTAGTCAGTTCAGAGGTCAAAATAAGGATTTTCTCTGTAAGAGGTTTTTCTTGCTCTAGAGAACGCGTTAAATGAATATCTTTCTATTATTACTTTTTCTCTAATATTTTTAGCTCCTTGCTGAGCTGCTCGACCTGCTGCATGAACATGAATTTGTTCATTTTAGCCGAATTTTGCTTCCTGGAGAGGATAATCTGCAGGTCTGTAATCTCTTTTAGCAAGTATTTCTGGTTCCTGATCTCCTTGCTCAGCGAATCGAATTCGTTTTGAAGGTTGAAAATCTGATCATTTTTCATATGATTAATCTAATTTTTAACGTCACGGATTTGGTTCTCGACCCCTTATTTTTGATCATTAATTTTGTTGATTTCCGTATCGATCAGCTTCACCCTCCCAGTCCTCCGCTCGCAGTCCGCAGAAGCGGCGGATTGCGCCTGCTTGACAAGCGATATCTGACGCTTGTATTTTTCGGGCAGCGCCTGCGCACGCTGGAGGTCCGTATGCGCCTTATTTAGCTCTTCGATTGTGAGCTTGCAGGCCAGTTCGACCGTCTCCAAATTTTGGCGAATCTGGTCGAATTCGCCCTGCATCTGCTTCTCCACGATGCCCCTGTTGAAAAGGGCCTCCCTGAGGTCCTTTTGCTCCTTCTCGATCAACGCTATTTGGGGCCTCAGCTGGTCCTGCTTTTCCCGTTTGATGAACTCGAGTTCCTGCTGTAGAATCATCTTCTCCTCTGCCAACAAGGTGTGCTCGTTAGAGAATTTTGTAGTGCCGTCTTGCTACTGGAAAATCGACGTCTCCTGCTCTTGGAGCTCTGAACGCAGTTTGAAGATCTGCTGTGACAGCTGTGACTACCTACGTGTCTCTGCATTCAACTGGTCATCTGAAAGCTGAATCGCTGATTGCTCGTCTTGGATGTTCTGCACGTGCACCTGTTCGTTCTGTACGAGCTGCGTGAGCATGTCAAATGCTTTCTGGTAGCGCGAAGCGAAGAGTTCCTGTTATGAACGGGTGAGAATACTGTCTGTGACATATTTCTCTAGCAGCTGGTTGATTTTCAGCAACGAGGCGGGCCCGTCTGACATATTTTGCGGAAGGAAATGGATTATGTTATAATGATATAATAATTTAGTTTTTATGAAAATGGTTTTTAAGTTGAAGTAGTGAGGAACTTGGGTTGAAGATTTATTTGTACCTGAGGTCAGTATACGGTTATCTAGATACGATTACCATATTGTAATATGTATTAAATGTAAATGATATCTAAGTCTTTTTGTCTTACATGCATATGATTTACTTTTATATAAGTTGAAAAAATTTTAAGTCCAGATTAATAAAATTCAATAATCACGCCAACCAAATTTTTAACCATACACCGGGCTCAGAAGCAGTTCAAAACTAGTCTCATTGTCATATAGTAAGTCTGATATTGACTGCTACTTCGGAAGGTCTATCTTGAACATACCTGGACGTACTAATGGTACTTATACGCTGTGTTGTTTAAAGGATTCATTAGCTAATGTTCTACTAATTTAGTGTATTTTCTAGGTGGGTCTTGAGAAGTAATCTAATTTTAATGGTTATGGTGTTGGAGGTATCATTTTTAAATTTTCTGATACCACATTATATGACAGCAAATATAAACTAAACTTATGGTTTAATCAAAAATAACAATCAAAATTTATATATTTGCATACTATTCTCAGAATAATTATCCCATTTACAAATAAATATAAAATTATCAATATATAACATGACTTGGTTTCTAGCAGAATAATCAATACCTTTCTTAAAATTATCAATTAAACTAAATTGAGAATATAGTTTCATAATATATACTCTTTTTTAATTGATATTATTAGTTATTAAATAATAATATTATAAATGTGAAACTTATATTATGTACTAATTTCGTAAATATATTTTCTTCAATCTAATTACTCAACTGAACATAATATCTTTATAATAAAGAATATAATAGAATTATAATAATTAGCAATATTTAAAATATACCATATTAGTCACAAATTATATATTTAAAATATTTTTAACATATAACGAACATATATATCTTTTTATTAGTTTGTTTATTAATCTATATATGATTACAGGTAATTTACGTATATTTCAACATATTCTTGTTTCTAAGAACAATTATTTATAGTTTGTTCATCATATAAATTAGTATTAAAACTTTTTTCAATTTATATGTAACGATATTTTACTCAAATTTAAAATTTAACTATAAAAAGCTAATATATAAATTCCTATAAATTGACATTAACCTAATCTCTAATATTATTGTTTGCATTCTATATAATACTTTATTATATATTTATACTTATATTTCTTAACTATCTTACATAAATAAACCACAAGTACATTATTTACAATTATTTTAGAATTTAAATTTTATATTTACAAAGTAGAATCAATAATACATAAGTATTCCTTCAAATCTTATTATCAATGGTTACATGAATATTTATCGTATGCATACATTTAATAATTATAGAAAGATAAATAATGTATTCCTAAACCTAGTATTAGTTTAAAATGTTATTGCCTCTTAAAAATAACACTATTATATTTTAACAAGTCTATTGTTGTTTATTATTATATAAGGTAGAAACAATATTATGTTAAAAAAATAATGCAGCCACAAGTAAATTTTAAAACCATATTTATTACTGATAGTAATTACATAATAGAAGACTATTTCTGAAATAGAAGTATTTACCACTAGGTAATCGAAACTATTTGATGTAGTTTTGTTCAATTATTTATCATTTCATTAAATTTTTAATAAATTAGGCAAATGATTATTTACTACGTAAAAAGTGGCCCACTCTGATATTGAGAATTATAGATTGGTCCTTATTTATACTCTTTAACTTAATATAAATGTGTGTACTAATTAATTTTTTATTATAAATAAAATTTCTTCTCTTGAGTGCATTATTCTTGTTGTTTAAGTAGTTCAATCCTAATATTATTCTAATTATTTCCTAACAATATATTAGTATATAAGCAGAAGTTATTTGAGTAACAATAATGTGAAATTTAAATACTATCTCGTTTTGTTGATAATTTAAAGACATAAAATTTATATTATTTATTGTATAAAATAGTAAATTGTTATTCTTCATAAAATTAATTTTTAAATTTAGATTGTTAAAAAATCTAAGTATTCGCGTTACCTAAATAATATTATATTCGTTAGTTATTTAGCACAAAATGTGTAGGCCTTCAAAATACAATATTTCGCTGTTCTAGAATATTGTTTGGCATTCAATTTATATTGTATCTTACTTAAACCATATACACATGAAGGTGAACTAGTTGGAAGATGATAAACTTAATGATTGTAAAAATAAAAATATTTCTTTATACACAAAAAAATTTCATTAAATAGGATATTTATTTATAATGTTTCCCAAAAATTACATATCTTGAGTTAGAATGGAATAACTTTTCCATGCAGCGTAAGCATTAAGTAATATGTATAGGCAATGGTTTTTTGTTTCTAAAAATAGTATTTAACTAAAATTCTCCGGATAATGAAACTATTATTCAGTTTTCAAAACAGCTTCTATAGTGAATATAATGTGATTCTCAATATTTCTACGAGTCTAAAATTAGCATTGTCTAGATCTAGCCTGTGGCTATTAATTTATACATATATGCACTAAATAATTCTGGTCCAAATCTAACGCTCCCTCAAGAATGACTGATCGTGAAAAGTGCAAAGCTCCCGCAGGCGGTTCCGTCTATGACAGAATGACCAACCCCGAAGGCTTTACCGGCGCCCACGCTGCCAGGTTCGGCCAAGCTCCCCAGGGCGGTGCCTCAGTCACCTCTGCTGCTGCCTCCGCAAAGCCTAAGGCCCACTCCGGCTCCACCACTGGCACCGCAACGGCCCGTGACAAGTGCAAGGGTCCAGAAGGCGGTTCCGTATATGACAGGATGACCAATCCTGCCGGCTTTACTGGCGCCCACGCTGCCCGATTTGGTGTTGCCCCCGAAGGTGGCGCCTCCGTCAAGCCCGCTGCTAAGCCTGCCGCTGCTGCGAAACCGGTCCCCAAAGAGTCAGGTGTTGAGTCCGGTCGTGATAAGTGCAAGGGCCCATCTGGTGGCTCCGTCTATGACAGGATGACCAATCCTGCCGGCTTTACTGGCGCCCACGCCGCCAGATTCAACTCAGATGGATCAGGTAAGGGTCTGGCTGGCAGAGACTCCATCGCTAAGGGTGGTCAAGCAGCAGGTCTTGCCAACATGGTTGCCAGGAAGTGAGAAGCATTACTTTGAGTTAAAGATTTATTTAGTACTTATTGCGAAACTAGACTGATTCTCAATTTGTTGTTAATTTGTCATTTTTGCAGTCAGCTAGATAATTAGAACTACTATTTACTAATAAAATTAAATGCATTCTATCACGATATAATATACTTATTAATACTGTCAAATCATTTTTTCAATTCCGCTATAAATGAAGACCCTGATTTATTTCATGCATCCAGAAGCAGAAAAGTCCGTTAGAGGCAGATAGATTTTAGACACTCTAAAATTTAAAACTAATATAACCATTCGTGAACTTTCTACAATTTATAAAAAAAGACCATCATTTACCCCTGAAGAAATTAAGGCTGAGCAGGAAATTATACTGTAGCACGACAGAATGATTTTCATGTATCCCATGTTTTGGTATAACATGCCTGCCTATGGAAGAACGTTCCTAGATAACCTGTTCACGGTTGGATTCGCATACATTGAAGGGGCTGAGACGAACGCCAAATTGGAAGGCAAAAAATTCAAATGTATAGCAACTTTGGGTGCTACATCTGAGTTTTTCGTTGCAGAATCTTTAGGCACTCCCGAGATGATCTAGTGCCAAATGAAAGCATTATGCCTATTCACTGGGATGAAGTATGAGGGCTCCGATTTCTATTTTGCCGAGGACGGAGATGAAAAAGTAGCTAAAATATGCGCTGCTTTTGACTGATTGAAAATCATTTACAATTTTCAACCTGAAAATTTAAAAGTATACTACTAAATTGAAGGCAAAGTCGTATCAGATTTTAACCCGAGGCTTGAAGACTTACTGCTTAATTTATTTAATTATGTACTCATGTTCACTGATTGAACTCACTTTTAGTAAGGTCGACCTCGTCAATGTCCATCACAACCTCGGGAATATCCTAGAACAGTGCCAGCTGGCCTAGGGTGTTCGACAGGGATGCTCCCAGTACGCTCTACTGCGCAGTATTGCTGAGCTGCAGCTTTTTGCTTATATCCAGGAGGCCAGATGCGCACTGGACCTATAGTGTCTAAAGTTCGGCGATCAGGTCCATTTTTGGAGTATTGGTTATATACACTAAATAACCGAAATAAAATATTGTTTTCATTGGCAAATATATCTCCTATTATTCTATCTATCACTACGATTTCAGTCTGTATTGGAACGGAATTCCTAGCATTATAGGGAAATACCAAGTACACCAGTAGTATGTGATATTATACGTTAAACAAATACTTTAAAACTAAATCGCTAAATGGCGGACCAAGCTCTCGAGTATCTGAAGTCCATTTTCCCTGACGTCTCAGCCCCCACTTTCCACGAAGCAATCAAGTCAGGCGTTGTCTTGTGCAACCTGGCGAACCTCATCGTCAGCAACGCGGTCCCGAAGGTGGACGCCCGTGACATTATTTTCGTCCACGGTGCGAACATGCAGCACTTCATCTAGTTCTGCAGAAACTAATAACTCCCTGATAAGTTCCTTGCGAGCCCGCTTAGCATTGTGAACGGCGAGAAAAACGCCATTTTGGACGTCATCGAACTGGTGAAAATCCTCGCGGCCCAAAGCCAGCTAGGCGATTCAGCCATACTGCAGGGCACTGGAAAACCGCTCCCCGCCTACGCTCCGAAAATCGTTCAGGCCTCCGCCGCAGCACCTCCCCAGTCCATCCCAGCGCAGGTAGTCGTGGAAGAGCAGTTGTAGCAGCAACAGGAACAGCCGCATCAGTAAAATTCCGCAAGCTCCCAAAACGCTCCCCCTTCCATGCCAATGCCCAACGCCTCCGACGTGCTCCAGTTCGACGAGCCGGACTTCAAGGCCTACCCGACGTTCAAGTGCGCGATCCTGCTCATGGGAGCCGAGAAGGTCGGGAAGACGACGCTCTGGATGCGCATCCACACCGGCAGCGCTGAGTTCTCGGAGGTGCCGACGGTGTTCGAGCGGAGCTACCTGCACCAGGTGGACGGGAAGCTTAATCTTTGTCATTGCTAAGTTATCAAACATTTAAAAATAAAGCAGTCTTTACTTATGTTGTTAGTATTTAAAAGCTAATATTTGGAATATCAATATCAAATCAAAGTATTATGCCTCTTTACTTCTCAGCATATTATTTATTAATGCATTTATCTAATAATTTATCATACCTATATTATTAATTTTATATCCAGAAGCTGTTTAAGTGGAAATGTAACTATTTAAAATATTAATATTGAGAAGTAAAATTAACTGCTGACTTATACAGTAAAATAAGTTCATTCGTCGTTAACACTTATATAATAATATTTGTAATATAATCATTGTAACTTTTTATATGATAAGTCAAGATCATATTTTAAGGTTAAGTCAAGTGCACTAAGCAAATATAAAAAGTTAATAGTTCAAAATACTGATAACTTATATGATTATTCATTTATCAATGATAATTAGTTTAATCATAAAATAATCATAATCATATGTAGTGTAATTTTATGGTAAGAAAAGGATTTAATATATATGCTAGCCGAATACTGATATAATATCTTAAATTAGAGTTTGAAACTTACCTATAATAATTACAGTTAAGGAAAATGCTTTAATATATAATAAAATTACCATTCCAAATTTTATTTCTGTACATTTTTCTCTTAAATATTTACTTGATTTTTATCATGATCAATACAGTAGTATAATATTATATATTATTTAAATGCAGTTTTTTAGCAATTAGTATTCTGAAACTTTATATAGATATAAATTTTTAAAAATGGGAAGTTGTGCTTATTAATCACTTAAATAAACTACATTTGCAGAACCAGCAAAAGAGATTAAAACTAGAATACGAAAGTAAAAGCTTTATAAGATAATGCACTCAGTGTCTCCTGGACCTACTCCAGTAGTGAATAACGATTTAAGATTAGATGACTTAGAATATAATAACAAGTTGCATACAAAAGGATTTAAGTTTCTCTCAAAAAATATTAATATTGCAGATTTGACAATTTCAAATACGAAAGATTGAGAAAAATAACATATTTTATTAATTTTTGAAGTTTCAGCATTAATTTTTATTACAATTTAACTTTAAGACTGTTGAATAAAGAATTAACATTAGAAGCAAGATTAATTTCGTATAATACTCATTGATAAATACTTCTAATATATCTTAATAAGTTAAATTAATTTGGTTTAGGAAAAATCATCAATCACTGAAATTTAAGCTGCTAAATTGTATTGCTTAAAAATGTATATTCTAACTCGTCTAATTTGCCAGAATGTTATGAGCTTAAAATCGCAGTATTTGAATAATAATCCTCTTCTGAAATATCATAATTTTCTTCTTATAATTATATTAAGTCTAAGTCCTCCGCGATTTATTCTATATTCTATGTTGAAAAGTGATTTGTTGACTATTTTTAAGTTGATGACTATGAAAGACTGCTAGTAGAGTTAAATAATACTTCTGGGGATAAATCGTGTGCTAAAACTTACATATCATATCTTTAGCACCTTCTTGAATCAATTTTTTCTAGTTTACACTCAGGCTAATGCTTTCTTTAATATCTATCAAAGTACAGTTATGGCAAATCCGGCAAAGCTTCTATTTTAGGTAAATAGCAAAATGGTTGGTCTAGAGTTTTAAGTCTTTATGTTTAAATTGCTTCTAACTAAAGAGTAAGTAGTTTAAAATATTTTAGTGTGATTTTAACATCTTTTCCCTATGCAGTCTAAAGCCTTTAAACCCATTTTCGTGCCTTGATCTTTTCTGTTGGTTTTAAATTCTCTATCATAGAAAATATATATTCATGTGAGAGGTTATTCATTTTTTCTAAAATAGTATATATTACAAATAGTATATGGCAGTATATTTAAAAATAAATTTTACTAAATAATAATTATTATATCTGAATAACTATATTCTAAATAAGAACAAACTAACGGTATATGCCAAATGTTCAATCTATGTCAATTTCCTCGTTTTTCTTTTTTAGTTTCAAAATTTTAAGAATTGTTTCTGCATATGGTATGTTAACTTTTTCAACCAATTACATCAATAATCCTTGAAATTCTCCCATTGAAATGTTTTTCTACGATAAAATCTCGCCACAAATCATTTATTTCAACCCAGATATATCCTGCTAATTTTATTTATCCATAAGTAATTGATTATATCGAAAAACGGCTTTTTAAGCTATTTCACGCTATTGTGATATTGTTTTGTCTTAAAAAGATGCTTACAAAAAACCAAAAGAGACCAAGAAACTTCTGACGGTTGATATTGACATTGAATCTGTATATACTAGCTATTTCTTAGTATTATCTGATTTCTATTTAGGATCTATTGTTTTCTTCATTTAAGCTTTACCTAATAAAGAAAATTTGTTTTATCGGCAAAATTATTTGTGTGATACAAAATTAGAATGTCTTATATATTCATTGCAAACTTTGCATAATTGTGTTTCTTTTCCGAAAATATCAAAATGGGTGAAAATAGGAGAATCTGACGAGGTAACTGAGAATTCGTCTTAAGATGGCTAAAATGCTATAGGTGATGATCTGGATGTTTTTAAATCTATATTATATTCTGAAATAACTGTGTCTAAATAAGGAATTGGAATAAGTTTTTCTTGCTAAAACGACTTCAAGCATACTGGACAAAGCATAGAACTATTAAGCTTGTGTTTTTCTATACATAGTAAACAAAATAAATGATTACATGATAGAGGGACTGGTTGCTGAGCTAGTCCATGGCAAATCTGACATATTAAAGAATCAGGAAATGGCATTTAAAGTGGTTAAATCTATATATGCTATTGATGATATAATACTCTTAAATAATTTAAACTATACCTATTTATAGGTTCCAGAATAATTTAACTTGAATAATAAATTAAATGATATATTAATGTATACTATAAGTCTTTTTTCGTTTCTAACTAATTTTTATTTTTATATTATCAACAATAATCGAGACATAAATTAAATCTCTAAAAAAATATACATCCGTTTCAAATCTAAAATGACCTATCAAATAATCCATGATATAAAAAAGCGTGCTAATATAAATCTTTAATACGCACTTGAGTAGATTTCGATTTAAGCCTCTGTAATATAGAAGCTTATTGCTAACAAACCAGAACCAAATTCCTACGGCATGAAATTTCCTAATATTTTAGCCTCCGTGAATACACGTCTTATGCAACTGAAGTAAATAGCTGATGAATAATTAGTAGATAGGAAAGATATTGCTGATTTAGCCCGCAAAGTAGAGGAGAAGCTCCAGAAGGTAGAAAAAGAGATAGACAACAAGTCTAAAAAGTTAAATGGTAAAAAATAGTAGGAAGCTTAAACGTAGATTGTAATTTTGTAATAAACAAAAAGTAAAATTGAGCAAGATTTGTAAACTCAGCTTAATGCTATGTAGCTTGTCGAAAGTAAATCTACTTAAATTTTAGATTAATTTTATGAAACTTTCAATCCTTATGAAATAACAATGTTGTCAGATGCTGCTACTACCTTAAACTTATTAAACTTTAATGGAAATTAATAGGCTCCGGCATAACATATATCTCCTAGACCTAATGAAATCTAACAGTAACCAAAATCCTAAGTTTAAAACATTGCTCCAGTGGCTTAACAGGTAGCTCCTTTTGTTTAATAGGCTTCTCCATATTAATAATAACCTTCTTATAATACAGATTCCTACTAATAGTAGTCTTACCAATCATATCCAGTCAGCTAAGATGCTGCTTTGGACTAATTCTAATAATAAACGTAATAAAATGCATATGCTACTGCTCAAGTTAGCTATGAAGACTAATTGGCGGTAGAATGGAATAAATAACAACAAGGTAACGAGTAGGTTGATGGTTATTAATGGTGATCATTATGTTTTTAACTATATTTTATGATCTTCAGTATAATTAATATTATAAATAATTTTTTAACTATTATATAAATATTAATATCATGTAATATATACTATTTTCTTTTATTAATATTATTTTAAAAATATCAGCATATAAACTATATTATAACCACCTCCCTAATAAATTATTTAAGATGATCAATATTATATTCTTATTACACTAGTATTACATTTTTCTGACATATCATGTTTGTGAATTCCTTTCGAAAATGGGAAGACAACCTCCTGCAAATCATTAATTGTTCCATTAGCATTTTTCATACCTTGTTTAAGATAGAGCAGGTGTTTAATAAAAAAATCTTGATCCCTAGACTGCACTTTAACTTTTTGAGTCACTTACAACTTTTAAAAAATCAAATTTTTGGCCTTAACTAAATGATCTTATAGGTGTAACTGGAGATTGGACAGTGAAGCATTTTACAAATTGTTACAGGAAATATGCTTATACTGGAATAATGGCACAACACTCAGATGAAGCTGATTAGATTGTCTTTAATTACTGCACTGATCTTTTTGGCAGTAATATCAACCAAGCCAAAGTAAAAACAATTGTAAGACAAGAACTTGCTAAGTACCATATTTTCCCAACATCAATTGACAACTATGTGTATGGCGCAATCAGAAAATTTAAAGCAAATCTTCTAAAGCCAACGTAAACCATAATACCTAATATTTATGAACTTTAAAATGAAGAATTTACTTACAATTTTGATTAATCAGAGGAGAAAACAATTCTAGCATCTTTAGGTCTCATAAATGCATTCCCATCTCTATAATCTATTAATTTTAGTTCTATTTAAGATATCGGTGAATTCTGGTGATAAAGTGACTTAATTTTCTCACGTACTCTCTACATCTACTATACGCTTCTCGCCCATTAGTACCGATATCGGTGCCTAAAAGAATATACCTGAAAATCCAAATATCAGAAGTATTTTAATCCCATTTGCGGTGCTGAATATAGATGCAACTAGAGCTAAGATTCCCAAAATACTTAAAAGTTAAACTCTGCGCTGATTACATAAAAATGTAAAATATTAAAGCGGAAAAGCAGTTATATAGCAAATACCTGTAAGAGCGAAAATAAGAACTAGAACTAAAATGAAAATATCTTTAATGAATACATTGATAAATTAGTTGTTAGCTTCGTAATCGAAGATCAGCTCGTTAATAAAGAGTATGAAATCATATAAAATTCTTCCTAACACTAATAAGAAGGAGCACATGACAAAGCGGGTTATTTTCTGTTATTTATTGTTAAGGTTTTCCTACCAATTTTAATTGACACTAAAATATCCGCAAACTTACATTATATCTGATCCATTAATATTATCAGAAGGTATCAGAAGTACACAACAACTTAAAACACCGAAAACGAGTTCTGAGAATCCAAATTTTGAGAAAATCCATCCTGAGATAGCAATAAATCCATATAGTTAATACTTCAATGAAAAATATACATTTTCTGCTGTTTCTCTGTTAGTTTCCATTCCTTTATTTTATTATTCTGCAGAATTTAAAAATACATCAAATTCGGCCTCTTAATTGAATATATTTTGGTTGATTTTGGCACCTGCATTTTCAATTTTAACTTTTTTAATTAAGCGTCGTAAAACAGAGTTTTTAATCATTAAAAAGCGAAGTAAAAACATTATCGAGGTTGCTGAGAAAGATGCAACCGCAGAAGCATAAGAAATGGTAGACACTGAATATGTTGAAGACATAAATAGAACTAGTAGAAGTGAAGATATTCCGAAAGATACAATAGCTAATGATTATGGCAAGGAGGCTAACAAAATTAAGAATATTAATAGCGTGAAAGATTCAGAAACTTAGCTTGAAAGTAAGCACGAAATAAGCAAAATAGCATAAACTGTGAGGTAAATAACTTTAAATGCTTTTTAAGAGACTTTCTAAAATAAAGGGAAAATTGATGTAGCAACGAAAATACTAAGAGAAATAAGAAGTTTGCTAATCGATAATGTTGTTATTTCCATATCAATGAGAACTGTTGGAGTTGTTAAAAACAAAGACAGTACAGCACCTGTAAATGTTGATAAAAAGTAAGGGGAATCGAAAAATAAATATCCAGAAGCAGAAGAAACAGCAATTCCTGTTAAAAATCTAGTTAAAAAAATATTAGGATTTGGAATTTAGTAACTAAAAAAGGATTTATATACTAAAATTGTAATAGATTAAAGTGTTGATGACGAAATTGAGAATGTTGATGATATAATTTAGGAAAATCCAGTTAAAAATAAAAACCCAGTAATAAAAATTACACTTAATGGGGAAAATGTCATTGATAAAACTAATATTACATAAATAACCATAAACATGGGAAGTTAAACTTTTTTAGGTAATCTGAAATAAGAGGCAATCTATAAAAGCAAACTAACACAAATAGAGAATATTTCATATGAGCTAACTACAATTTATAAAATAGCTGTAGATTATATTCCAAGACCTGATCTAAGAAGTAATGTGTTCACTATATTACTAACTACTCTAATAAGTATAGTTCCAAAAATAACTAAAGATTAGTAAGTCCCAATTGCAGAACTCATGAACTTTTCCGCGTAAATTGCAGTTGCAAATAAAACCATTGTATTAGTAATAATATTTAGCTAGTATTCCCTTGGAATTGTTATAACCGTATCTAAAATGAAGGACTATATATAAATTATTACTTTTAGTCCTAACGGCGACTTTTATAGAATTGGAATAAACTAAATTGATAGTAACAAAGTTATTATAATTTATGCAATCCAAATATGTTTATATTGTGTATAATCAATGAATGTAATGCTATAAAACTCTGCAGCTATAATTAAATATGTAGAAAAGGATTTTCCTTCAATTTAGTTGATAATTGAATAAATTGAATAATGTATACTTGCTGAGAGTGGATAATTATAAAGGCAGACTAAGTTAATTATAAGAAACATAATATCAGAATAAGAATTTTAAATAAATATGGATCTTTGTGATAAAAAACTAACGGGTATTGAAGAAATGTATTGAATGTAAGTAAATTTATATCTGTAATAAAATTTTCCAGATAAAATGAATATTAAATACATGATAACGCCAAATAATACTTACTTATATTAAAATTTAAATATAGACTTAAAAACTTCTTTCAAAGATTGTTCCTAATTCTATGAAAATACTTTATCATCTTTTTGAGCTAGATTAATATCTTATTTTTAATCTTAAATAAAATAGCTTCTAATTCCTTTATTTTGTCTTAATATAATTGTAACTATGGCACTGCATGCAGTTAATAGCACACAGTATAGAATAATAAAAATTACTGAAAATCCAGTATAAAATTTGCCAATAAAATTGCTTAATATCGTAAATATTATTATACTTAAAATTGTTAAAACGCCTATATATTCTTCATAAATCTAAAAAATATCGTCCTTCTTAGTTTATATTCCAAATCCTACGTGTGTTTACGATTCAGTATTGTCTTTAATATTGCTTGTAATAATTCCATATAATGGTTTAAGACAGGCGAAAATTATACCAGTGGCAAACACTGAATATTAATTTAATATAAATATAGAGAATACACTTGTACTCATAAGCGCGCTAAATGCTATTAACAAAGATGCAGGTAGAGAAATGTTTATTTTAAGTCTATATTTCGAATATATTTATAAACTAGCAGAAATTATTCCTATAATAGAAGCAAATAAAGAATAATACTAAAATATATCGTAGTTTAAAGAAGACTATTAAACGGCAAACAAAAGGGTTGAAATTGAAAAAAATGATGCAAAAATAAATGGAATATGGGAATTAATAGCTAAAGATATTATATAACCTAAACCTATTATTCTGAATGAAGTAAGGGAGTTTGTTGTATAGAAGAAAGTTTGCAAAACAACAGGTAGCAAGTATAGTAGAGATGGGTATTACTCGTTAGCGGTCATAAATGGAATGGGTATAAATCTATATTTTTATATATTTTTATATTAGATAATTTGTTACAAATTTAATAGCATACAGACGAGTCTCAGTATAATATAATGAAAATTAATGCTATTTTAACGACTTATTTCAAATAGAGTTTTTAATTACTTATGTTTACGATTAATATACCATAAATTATTAGTCGCAAAATTTTCATAAATTATTTCTCAATAAGTTCTCCTTTTTTCAATTGTCAATTTTTCGAGCTTAACTTAAAACATGACTGAAAATATATATAATACCATGTCACTAATATCTTTACCATTATGTGAACAGTATAAGCTGTAAGTTTCATTGTATCCTTATTCATATAAAATTGAAAGTCATCTTACCTTATCAACTGTAAGTATTATAATTTTAAGATTTTTTTCTACGATAAAACTTAATATTTTCTCAAAAAAAACAAATAACAGATTTAAATATTAAATACAGTTCACTTTATTGTTACCATTAGTCTATTAATTTTATATAAGTTTCTCTTTTTATAAAAAGTGAGCAAATATTACACACTTATATTTTTAGGATTATATGTCCCTAACTTTAAATATATATATATTATATATTAATTTATAAATATTGTGATTTTTCATAAAAATGAGAAGTCGAATGAGCAATGTATCGATAATGTTGCCAAATTAAGGTATTTAATCATATACTTCACCTACTTAAGATTAAATCCGGCGAATCTCAACACAAAGGTTAAGTATTGTTCTCCCATCTAAAAGTTAACCTGACTAAAAATCTCCAATCACAACACCTAAATTACGAAAATATAAGGACATTATCTGCTCGTTGATATTTTTTGTATTTATTTTCTCTATGCTTGGATCTGCATTCTACTTTAATGTGATAAAAAATATGGATAAAATTCTTCTGATTATTACTCCTGCTGATTAAAACAGGCGTGTTTGTGGTGAGACTATTTAGCCAGATTTCTTCGCAGTAGATTACTCTAGAATGGTATAAGTTGAATAATTTAAGGATTTTTGCGAATTATCACAGAAGGTATTTCCATCTGCGCATATTTCATGCGATCTTTTTACTGATAATATTTTAGATCCAATTAAGACACGTGTGTTCTTTTTAAAGATGAAGGATCTTAACACAGATTTAACGTCACGATCCGTAGGATTTTCAGGGATCGGAGGTACAATCTGTGTAGATTCTGGTTTTGACTGTATTCTAGACGCACAAACAGAAATCTTCTGTTCTGAAGATTTTATTTAATTTGGAAGTCAAATATCTGGAATATCTAACCTAAAAAATCAATTCACCAAAAATGAATTTCAAAATTTTATTGCTGTGAATTAAAGATATGAATTTTTAAGAGGTTTTTGTGTACCAGTTAATTCTTTTAAAGGGACAGAGAAAAGAAATGATTATGAAATGATTGACCCACTTGCAAAAATTGGAATAAATTAATGTGCTTTGAGCCTAAATACTTAGCTCGACAACTTAGGGAATTTTGGTAGTTTGATAGATAAAATATTTAATTTTGCAACTAGCATCTTTTAAAATTTTGTTTTTGAAGTTAAAACAACTTACTTATAAATAATTTATGGCTTACTTTGTGGAGTTGCAATAACAATAATTTATCTTATTTGTTTGAGATATATTGTTAAAATTTTAGTATATTCTACTATTGTGTTTATTATTGGGTCTGCCATATTTGGTTCATATTATTTTATTTTAGCATCCATAAGGATAAATGAAACCTCTATTAAAGTTTCTGATTATTTTGGATTTCTTGATTCAAATCTACAGTCTAAAGCGACAGGATTTATGATTTTAGGAGTATTTATTGCTATTATTGGTTCAATTATTTTGATAATATTAATATTATGCTTTAAAGGAATTCGAGTAGGAATTGCCGTAATTACATCTTCGGTAGATTGTATGCGAAGGATACCAATAATTTTCTTTATTCCGATTTTCTTCGTAATTATTTTCCTATTTCATCTCGCCTGGGCTGGTGGGATCACCCTACTCTACTATTTAAGCGGTTCGTATGATGCCAGAGGTCATATGTTCAGTTTTACGGACATCAAAGACATTGGCGGGGTTCACACACCCGTCTAGAATGGCGGTACGACAACTGTGTTTGCCATATATGTTTTCATGACAATTTGGGGCAGCTTCTTCATTTATTCTTGCTTGGAGTATATTATCTCCTTCCATGTTGCTCACTGGTACTTCTCTGATAAAAAACGTCAGAGAGGTATTTTTGGTCAAAGTATCCTTTGCGTGACCAAGAATATGGGGACCTTACTGGTTACCAGCTTCATTACCAGCTTGGTAGTTTTCGCCCGAATGGTTTTAGAATACGTCTTGAGGCGGTTAGAACTTAGTAACAAACTTGCTAATTCCAAAATTATTAAGGCCACTGTTCATGTTGCTAGATGTTGTCTAAAATGCTTATAGAAGATAGTGGAATGGATTAACAGAAATGTTGTGATTTTCTCAGCAATAAGTGGATAAGGATATTTCAAGTCGCTTGGTGGAGCTATGAAGCTTACTATGGGATCATTTTTCACTAGCATGAGCGTTAAGTTCTTTTCTTGGATATTCCTAACTTTTGCCAAATTATTTATCTCTATAATATCGGGAGTCTGTACATGGGCAATTATCAAATATACATCAAATTTTAATGATTTATTCATGTCTGGGGCTGTTTTAGTTTCTATTATAATGTTTATAGTCTCATCATATACTATAGGTATTGTATAGTTAACTATTGACTCAATTTATATGTGTTATTTGTATGAAGATACATTTATGTTAACTGATAGAGAAAGTGGAGGATCTATTTTTGCTCCAGATGGATTAAGATAGTTATTATAGTGATATTATACTCTATATATTAAATATAATATTTAAACGCATAACATTATTATTTAAATATAGTATATATTCGTTATAAATTTGAACTAAAATTCATAAGTCCACTCCTTTGAGAAATGGCTTGGATCAGAATCTAAAAGACTCGTGCTTATTATAAACGTTTCTAAGTTCAGTTCCGTAGAAGACGTGACGGTCTTACTGATTATCAGTAGAGACGTGCTCTCACCATCCAGGATAAGGATAAATATGCCGCACCCAAGTATAGACTTGTAGTTCGTAGGTCTAACAAGTTTGTTACATGCCAGATCATCTCTGCTCATCTTGGTGGTGATAAAATTCACTGTGCTGCTTACTCCCATGAGCTTCCTGAATACGGTCTCAAGGCTGGTCTTAACAACTATGCCGCTTGTTATGCTACCGGACTCCTCTGCGCTCGTAGAATGCTTGCTAAGATCCAGATGGCTGATCTCTATAAGGGTAACACTGATGTTTCTAAGATCGTCCCCGTTGAGGATAAGGATGAACGTAGTGCGTTCCGTTGCTTCCTTGATATCGGTTTATCCCGTACTACAACAGGCGCTAATGTTTTCGCTGCCCTTAAGGGTGCCGTTGACGGTGGTCTCAACATCCCATACTCAGGTAAACGTTTAGTTACAGGTTTCAAGAACGGTTAAGTCGATGCTAAGCTCCTTGCTGATAGAATCTATGGTTAACACGTTGCTAGCTATATGACCGAACTTAAGGGTGAAAACGCTGATACATATAAGGCTAGATTCTCATAGTTCATCAAGAATGGTATTTCTGCTGAAAACTATAAGCAGACGATCGAGACTACTCATGCTAACATCAGAAAGAGCCCCATCTCCTCTAGAAAGGCTAAAGCTTCATACAAATATGACACCAAGCATGAAGTCAAGCATACTCTTACTCAGCGTAAGGATGCTTTGTAAGCTAAAAAGCTTGCTCTCCTTTCTAAGCTCACCAAGTGAGAAATTAATCGTGATATAATATTTTCTAATATTTTCAACATATTTAATATAAAATAAATTTGTTTAATAAATAAATATAGTTATCGTTCTATAATTTATTTCACTATCATTATTATTATACAATTAATAGTTTTCCCTAAGAACCTAAATAACAAGCTTAAAACAATTTGAATTAAACCGAAAAATATATACTTGACGTTTAATTATTAACAAATAAAGCATAAATTATTTATTTTTATTTGATTATCATTAAAAACATAGCAAATTTATATTGTAAACTATAACTTTTACCAATGAGCATAATATTTCACTCATTAATAAAAATATAATATTTATTTCTATAATTATATATTCATATATTTATATTGTACTCTTTTTTCTTCTAATAAGTGCAATGAATATCAATTTTTAGGTCAAGTACACTATATAACTGCATATTAATAATGATTTATTTGGTATCTAACACTACTAAATGAATGATATAATTTTCATAACCTTTATTACCTATTATTCATATCAAAATTAGAATAAAACACTATAAAGTTTATAAATGATTTATAATTATAGATATATAGTTTATAAGTCTAATAATAGACTGAAGTAGATTTAATCTGACTAGAAAATCGCGTCTATGTATAATAAAAATAGACATTTATATGAATAATACCTGATTTCAAAATGATACCTCCTATGCCGACGCCCCTGAGGTTCGGGTGCCCCGCGAGGCCGAGCCATGCGCTGCACCACATCAGCCGCACCTCCGCGAACGAGTCCTTCAAGCAGCACGCCGTGCAGGCGCCGATCCCCCGCCCCGCGCGGTTCAAGCTGGACCTGCAGAAGCAGCGCTAGGTCTCGGACCTGCTGCTGGAGGAGGAGAACAGCTTCGAGCTGCTGCTGAGCCCCGTGCACTCCCGGAAGACGGCCTGGATGGAGTACCGGGCGGGCAAGGCCCAGTGAGATATTGCGTATACAGTATAATATTGCCGCCTATTAAATGGGACTCCTCGCCTCGGCCCAGAGTTTCGCGCTCTCCTACTTCCGCGGCGGCTTCGTGACCAGGCCGCACCGGGTGAAGCTCAACGACACCGTTGGCGTGCAGCGGGTGCTCTCCCATGCCACCGTGGACTACGCCAACCACTACGCGGGCAGCCGCTGCCCCTACGTCCCCACCCTGCAGCTCGCGGTGCAGGCGTTCCAGCTCGGCGCGCTCTGGCTGTGCTTCGGTCTGCCCATCCGCCGCGGGACGCCGTGGGCCGCCAAGCGCTGGCTCGTGCTGCTCGGGATCGCCCAGTGGTACGCCTGCGAGGCCCTCAAGCTCCCCTTCGAGACCCCTGAGCGCCACTACGTGTGCTGCGGGCGCCGGGAGCGCGTGGTGGGCCGGCTCAGCCGCGCCACGGGAGCCTACGCGCTGGAGGTGAACGGGACGCCGGTGTGGTCGGGCAGCGTGGCCGGCCTCTTCGACGCGGAGGGCAACTTCCTCCTCGCGGCCTTCGACCCCGCGGGCAGGGCGGTGGCGTGCCAGCTGCAGACCGCCCATGCGAAGCGCGAGTGAGGTCATACACTTTGGGGTGGAGTGGTCATACACTTCGGTTGCTGCTATCGGCCCGGAACGGGTATAATACGGCCATTTGGGTATTTTTCTATTTCCGGAACCGCGCTTCGGGGAGTACTCGGACCGGTCTCGGCCGGCCGCTCCACAATGACCGATTTCTTCTACGACCCCTTCGAGCTGTCCTTCGGCCTCGCGCCCGACAGCGGCCTCTACAGCGCCCCGCGCTCGGATCCGCCTTCCGCGTGCTCCCCGCGCTCGGAGCAGGCAGCCCCGTGCTCCCCGCAGCGCGTGCCCTGGGGCGCCCCCGAGTCCGAGCTGCTCGCGGTCCTCGCCAGCAACCGGGAGCTCACCTACGCGCAGATCGCGGAGCACCTCAACGGCCGCTTCCGCAACGGCCGCGACGGCAAGCAGTGCCAGCAGCGGTGGAGCCGCACGCAGAACCCCGCCATCGTCAAGGGCCGCTGGGCCGCCGCCGAGGACCTCCGGCTCGTGGAGCTCGCGGAGCGGCTGTGCAACGTGCCCAAGCGCATCCACGCCGCGATGCCGCAGCGCTCGGTGGCCCAGATCAAGCTGCGGCTCGGGAAGCTGGGGCGGCCGTGCTGCGAGTGAGGGCTTTGCGCACTGCGGTTAGGAACGGCCCGCTCCGAATGGACCCCGAGGCGCGCCTCTTCCGCGCGAACCAGGCCGCCATGCGCCCCCTGCAGGACCTCCAGCGCATCGTGGACCGCGAGCTGCGCCGGGCCTCCCGCTGGCTGCGCGGCATCTGAGTGACCCTTCCTTTAATGCTAGCGGTGCTGGGGCTCCACCTCGCAGCGCGCTCCGCCGTGGTCCAGCAGGGAGAGCCGGTGCTGCTGAGCGTGGGCGGCCACGGCGGCAGGCCCTTCCGCGTCCTCTCGGCCCCCGAGGCCTCCTGCGCCCAGGTAGCCGGCATGGGCCTCTTCGCCTGCGCCCCGCCGCCAGGGGCCGCGCGCCTCACCTTCTCGCTCTTCTTCGAGGACCCCGCCGCCCAGCACACCCTGCACTTCCTGGTCGTGGAGGTCCGCCCCCGCGGCTCCTTCCTGCTCTCGCTCCCGGTGCCCTACCTCCCCAACGGGCCCTCCGACCGCTGCCCCCCGGCCACCGAGGCCGCATTCCGCGCCATGCTGCAGACCATCCGGCAGGGCGACGCCGGCCGACCCGACCAGCGCCTGCGAGCCTACCGCGCCGTCGTGGCCGCCACCGTGTTCGAGCTGTCCTGCGCGGACCTCAGCGCCCACATCGCCGAGGGCGCTTTGCTGGTGCGCCGCATCCCGGGACGCCTCGCCGGCCCCGCTCGGTACCTGCTGCTCGCTGGGGCGCACCAGCTCCCGCGCTGGCCCCTAGACGGCCGCACCCCCCTTCCTGTGGTCAGGTCCCGCCGCGGCGTCGACCTGGTGGCCCTCGAGGCGCTCGCGGCTGCGAAGTACGGCCTTCCCTACCACAGGGACCCTCGGGGCGCCCTGATGCTCGCGGGTCTGGGCGCCGCCGCACTGCTGGGCATCATCCTCACCGCAGCCATAGCCATCATGCGCTCGCACCGGCCGGGGAGGCCAGGCCCAGGGCCCGCCGAGTGACAAGGACTTCACTAGCATGCTTCCAAAGCCATTTCTAAATATTTTACGGCCTCAAAATATCCATATAGACCGTTTGTTTACCCAATCTCGAAAAGAGCAGACCGTCTTTACTCTTCTAATAGTTTAGCCTACTCACGATGAAGTCCGTTAAAACGTAAGACTACTTCGTCAGCACGTCGTACTTAGTCGCTAGCCCTGCTGATTATAGGATCTGTAGTTCCCATATGAACCTTTTAGAATATTCTTATAAACTCTTAATCGTCAACTAAGCAAGACCCTAATAGTGGCTATAATTTTTTGTCGTCAATATAAACGGGTAACGATGCAAAGACCTTTAGAGCCTGCTCTCTTTCCATAGGTCTCGAATACGACTAAAACATCCTTAACGCTAATTATTAAGTATTTCTTTCAATTTCTAAGTAACGATTTAAAATATATGAAACCATCACATAAAAATCATCAGTTTCAAACTTTTCTGCAAAAAGAGATACTGATAATTCTTTAGTAAGATCCTTTTTAACAATAATTAACTCTTCATTTGCAACTTTAATATCTATCTGTAAATGCCTTTAAAGAAATTAAATTACATCTCGTACTAAGCTTATTGGAATTGCACCAATCAATAAACTATAAAATATTTGAATCTCGGGGTCTCCTGCCCAATATAAGGCATTCACGATAGTTGCATTGATAAGTTTTTCTAACACGTTACCAAACCCATAGTTTTATCTTGCCCATGATCTAAAATCAATACCAAAATCTTCTCCTGTACTTGATGAAAGAGAATATCTAGAAACTTGAAGTATCCATTTTTTACCTTTCAATGGCACAGATGTAGACAACTATGTGAATTATGATGAATTTATAATAGTGCTTTACATTAGAGGTTTCTCTCGGATAAAAAACCCATCTACTCTAGATGTTTTTATCCATTTGATCATATGGCCTACTTCACTAAGTTGAGTAACAATCACATCTGAATTTGGAGCAATAATTATTTCAGTTGATACAAGGTTAATCTCTTATTATGATGCATATAGTGTCATTTATGAAATATTTTCACGTACAATTTCACCTTTTATTTCAATTACTTCAGCGTTCACTAATTATTCTTTGGTTTTTGCTTATAAGAAAATATTCGGTTTTCGTTACTCAAAATTCAATATAATAGGGAATAAAGTCTTCTGAATTTCTAGTAATTTATCTGCACGAGTTTTGATCGACTAATTTTTCATTATTTCTTATTAAATTAGCAATCTTGAGCGAATTATAATCATCTTTTAAGCATCACTGATGATATCTCGCAACTTAGTAATTTTTCTAAATGGGTTTAAAAATTTTTCATCTAGTTTCTGATAAACCTATGTCTTTTGCTTATTGTAAGTTATAGGTAAAAACCCTTTATAACCCAAAACTGTTGAGCGTAATTCTGAAATAACTTTTGTTCGTTTTACATCAACAGCTTCTAAATTAGCGTATAAAGCCTGACCTACTATTGAAAGCTCTTTTTCAGTGATATTTTTAGATTGTCTCAATAAAGTAAGTGACTATATATATCTATTTCGTTTTTCGTAAATCTCTGCATACTTTCGAATTTCATCTGCAGACATAGTTTGCTTGATTTATTTCATATTAGTCAATTATTTATTTTTAGTTACTGTAAACTCACTTGGATGGACCATGGAACTTTATAACATCATATTATCTAATATAGAATTCTGTCCAGATATAGTGCTTATTTGAGGAAGTGCAGACTCTGAAAAATTTAGTGATCTGGATGAGTAGTTTTACTTTATACTTTACTGCTACTATTACTCTTAGATAATAAGATCATTTTCTACCTCATCAAAAACAGTATTTATTTCTCGCTCCTAGCATTCTAGAGCAAGAATCTTTTCCTCTAATTTTAAATGCAATTAGTGATCTAAATCTGATTATCTATGCATTTAAACTTATAGGCTTAGTTGCCTCATTGCTTTATGAACATTAATTTAGTCTTTAAAATTTTGAGCACGTAATTTACGTATAAAATCAGCATTTCTTATAATTTTAGCATTCTTTATACCTTCAATTTAAGTCACTATTAGTTCAATTTGGGATTAAAGTTAGAGGCTTTATGATGTATTAATTTAAATTTTGGTTTGATTTTATTCTTCTGTTTCTTAACTATCTTACATTTTTTTCTTACATTTTGAACATATTTACCCACCTAATCGTAGTGATGAATTGTTTGATCGGCGTGATCTACGGTTTGTTCTAGAAGGTGTAATCCCAGATTATTGATTTTCGGTACCACTTGAATTTTCTTCATCAAATTAGTCTAATTCGACCTCTATCATATCTACTTTTGATCTTAAAAGACGTAGAAGAGCTAATTTTGCTGCTTTAGCTTTTTCAAGTTCTCCCTATATTTCTGCTCTATAAATACATATAACCTGCGAGATAATCTTTTAAAATTTAAGTTGTTCATCTTATTAAAAAGATTATTTTTTCATATCATTTAATAATTATTTTTCTAGCTTTTATAAGGTAGATAATTGGCGTTGTATAACTAAAATATCAATATTTGATTCTAAATCTAAAAATTTCGCTTTATATTTTTTATATTTTTATTCATATGTTTCACATAGTTCTTAGAGTTAAAATGCAGCTTTTTTAGAAATAAATTATTTGTTAATTTAATTAAGTAAACTAGATTTTGATGCTACGACAATAGTATCGAAATTAACTTTTTCTTCAATAAAATCTTCTGATTTATCTGAATACTCTTATTCTATTAGCTCTAAATCGTTATTTTTTGCTTTTTCAGGTTCAAATTCTTACTAAGTTGCCAAGACCCTCCCATCCAATTTTTTATAATTTAGACAACATTACTAACTAAAGTTGATACACTTTGGTTTTGGAACATCTAAACCTCCATACTTTATAGAATTTGAAAGAGTATCTTGGATACGTGACTAGTTATACACATTGTTTTCTAGTGTCTATTGTCCATAATGGCTATAAATCTCTTCTGTTAATGAATCAATTTTCATTTACTAAAGCTAATTTTAATATTCTTAGTGTTTTTAATACTTTTCAAACTAAGCTTTTAGTGCTTCATTTTCAGCTAGAAGTTATTGAAGTTGTTCTTAGAGAAGACTTTAAGATGTAATAAGTTATTCATTATTATTAGTAAGAGTATTGATTTGAATTACTTACTACTAGTTTAATTTTAAATATTTTTTGTTAATTTAATCAAATTCTTCGTTATTTTTTATAAGTGTCTCTAATTCTGTTCGAGTTTTAAAATTTTAAGATTAGTGATCTAGACTTTACTTTTATATATTATTTCTTATTTGAGCTTCTTTCATATGGGAATTGGTGACTGTTAATAATTATCCTCTTATATATACAACCTCTCTATACAAATTATCTTTTTCTTTGACTTCCTCTTGAATAACGCTATTTAATTAATCAATTTAATCCATAAGCTACTTATTTTTTTAAACTTCAACAGCATATTAAGAATCAGATACTTTGACCTAAAGTTACACGACTTCTATTTATTATTTGGTTGTTTTAATCGATTTTAAGGCATCATCTCTTTCTTTTAACGCTGCTTTCAAATCTGGTGGTCCTAATCTTGCTTCAGAAGCGAAAAAATCAATTGTTTTCTATATTGTCTACGCTGCTGAGCTGTCGATAATTTCTATATTTTCTAATGCTGCTGAAGCGGCATGTAAGTACAAACTATATGCATCAGCAGTAGATCCATCTGGAGTATATAATCCTCCCTCACCAAATACTGGATCAAAGCTTCGAATTGAATTTTTAGCTTACTATAAAATTTAGAGTGAGTGCGGTATAAATTTAGATTTCCTCGGATTTAAAGGCTTTGTAAATGCCTGTAGACGATTTTTAGGTCTGTTTACTGGAGATAATGTCCTAGCATAATTGAACTCAGCTTAGTCCATTTCTGATTATTTTACATTTATTATATATAATACTTTCATATACAGTTACCTTCCAATTTTGAAAATCTATATACACATTATTATACATTTTAAACAATATATCTTTCCCTTTCACTCCACCACAATTTCAAACAGCATGACTCTGCCATCTTGACCCCCGCTAGCCACAACACTCCCATCACTACTGAAAGCTACAGCTGTGACGGGCCCCTCGTGCCCTTTCACGGTGTAGAGCACCCTGCCTCTTTTTACGTCCAAAAGCTTCAACCCTTCCACTCCAGCGGCTGCCAAAAATCCGTCGTTCATCCCGAACGCAATGTCGCTAATTTGACCGCTCGAACAGGCGTAATGCTGCAGCAATTGCGCGCTCCTCACGTCCCAAATCTGCACGTCCTGGAACCCGCAAACCGCGACGCAATTTCCGTCGCTCGTAAACTTGATCTTCACTGGATTCTGGCACAATCCATTATCTGCGCTAATACAAAGTACTTGATTTTGGCTCCTCAAATCCCAAATTCGGAGTGACATGTCGTCCGAAACAGAGGCGATAAGCCGCAAATCGGGAGAGAATTGGGCGCAGCGGACCCAATTTGCGTGGCCTGATAGCGTGGCGCGGAAGTTGAGTTCTGCGTCGAAGATTTTGATGGATTTGTCGTCTGAAGCGGTGCAGATCAGGCGGTTGTCAGAGGAAATGTGCACTGAGCGGACAGGCTTAGAATGAACTTTTTTGAAAATCGAGTCACCGCGGACGTTTGGGGCCCAGATTCTTATCGTCTGGTCAGCGGAAGACGTTACTAGGAGGTTGTCGGACGAGTATGCACAGGAGAGCACCGGACCAGTGTGGCCGATGTACTTAAACGCACGAATCGGGGGCGTCAAATTCCACGCCAGTACCGCATTTTCGTCAGACGCCGTGCATATTTGGTTTCCGTCTGGGTTAAAGGCGAGGCAGCGGATTGGCTTGTTGTGTCCTTTAAAGCACTCTATGAGCGTGGGAGGTTACATTTTTGGAAGAAATTTGGAGTGAAAAATAAATATATCATTAACGTATAATAATAAGCTATTAAAATAGAATATTAAAAGTAGGAAAATTTTGAGGCCGTAAAATATTTAGAAATGGCTTTGGAAGCATGCTAGTGAAGTCCTTGTCACTCGGCGGGCCCTGGGCCTGGCCTCCCCGGCCGGTGCGAGCGCATGATGGCTATGGCTGCGGTGAGGATGATGCCCAGCAGTGCGGCGGCGCCCAGACCCGCGAGCATCAGGGCGCCCCGAGGGTCCCTGTGGTAGGGAAGGCCGTACTTCGCAGCCGCGAGCGCCTCGAGGGCCACCAGGTCGACGCCGCGGCGGGACCTGACCACAGGAAGGGGGGTGCGGCCGTCTAGGGGCCAGCGCGGGAGCTGGTGCGCCCCAGCGAGCAGCAGGTACCGGGCGGGGTCGGCGAGGCGTCCCGGGATGCGGCGCACCAGCAAAGCGCCCTCGGCGATGTGGGCGCTGAGGTCCGCGCAGGACAGCTCGAACACGGTGGCGGCCACGACGGCGCGGTAGGCTCGCAGGCGCTGGTCGGGTCGGCCGGCGTCGCCCTGCCGGGTGGTCTGCAGCATGGCGCGGAATGCGGCCTCGGTGGCCGGGGGGCAGCGGTCGGAGGGCCCGTTGGGGAGGTAGGGCACCGGGAGCGAGAGCAGGAAGGAGCCGCGGGGGCGGACCTCCACGACCAGGAAGTGCAGGGTGTGCTGGGCGGCGGGGTCCTCGAAGAAGAGCGAGAAGGTGAGGCGCGCGGCCCCTGGCGGCGGGGCGCAGGCGAAGAGGCCCATGCCGGCTACCTGGGCGCAGGAGGCCTCGGGGGCCGAGAGGACGCGGAAGGGCCTGCCGCCGTGGCCGCCCACGCTCAGCAGCACCGGCTCTCCCTGCTGGACCACGGCGGAGCGCGCTGCGAGGTGGAGCCCCAGCACCGCTAGCATTAAAGGAAGGGTCACTCAGATGCCGCGCAGCCAGCGGGAGGCCCGGCGCAGCTCGCGGTCCACGATGCGCTGGAGGTCCTGCAGGGGGCGCATGGCGGCCTGGTTCGCGCGGAAGAGGCGCGCCTCGGGGTCCATTCGGAGCGGGCCGTTCCTAACCGCAGTGCGCAAAGCCCTCACTCGCAGCACGGCCGCCCCAGCTTCCCGAGCCGCAGCTTGATCTGGGCCACCGAGCGCTGCGGCATCGCGGCGTGGATGCGCTTGGGCACGTTGCACAGCCGCTCCGCGAGCTCCACGAGCCGGAGGTCCTCGGCGGCGGCCCAGCGGCCCTTGACGATGGCGGGGTTCTGCGTGCGGCTCCACCGCTGCTGGCACTGCTTGCCGTCGCGGCCGTTGCGGAAGCGGCCGTTGAGGTGCTCCGCGATCTGCGCGTAGGTGAGCTCCCGGTTGCTGGCGAGGACCGCGAGCAGCTCGGACTCGGGGGCGCCCCAGGGCACGCGCTGCGGGGAGCACGGGGCTGCCTGCTCCGAGCGCGGGGAGCACGCGGAAGGCGGATCCGAGCGCGGGGCGCTGTAGAGGCCGCTGTCGGGCGCGAGGCCGAAGGACAGCTCGAAGGGGTCGTAGAAGAAATCGGTCATTGTGGAGCGGCCGGCCGAGACCGGTCCGAGTACTCCCCGAAGCGCGGTTCCGGAAATAGAAAAATACCCAAATGGCCGTATTATACCCGTTCCGGGCCGATAGCAGCAACCGAAGTGTATGACCACTCCACCCCAAAGTGTATGACCTCACTCGCGCTTCGCATGGGCGGTCTGCAGCTGGCACGCCACCGCCCTGCCCGCGGGGTCGAAGGCCGCGAGGAGGAAGTTGCCCTCCGCGTCGAAGAGGCCGGCCACGCTGCCCGACCACACCGGCGTCCCGTTCACCTCCAGCGCGTAGGCTCCCGTGGCGCGGCTGAGCCGGCCCACCACGCGCTCCCGGCGCCCGCAGCACACGTAGTGGCGCTCAGGGGTCTCGAAGGGGAGCTTGAGGGCCTCGCAGGCGTACCACTGGGCGATCCCGAGCAGCACGAGCCAGCGCTTGGCGGCCCACGGCGTCCCGCGGCGGATGGGCAGACCGAAGCACAGCCAGAGCGCGCCGAGCTGGAACGCCTGCACCGCGAGCTGCAGGGTGGGGACGTAGGGGCAGCGGCTGCCCGCGTAGTGGTTGGCGTAGTCCACGGTGGCATGGGAGAGCACCCGCTGCACGCCAACGGTGTCGTTGAGCTTCACCCGGTGCGGCCTGGTCACGAAGCCGCCGCGGAAGTAGGAGAGCGCGAAACTCTGGGCCGAGGCGAGGAGTCCCATTTAATAGGCGGCAATATTATACTGTATACGCAATATCTCACTGGGCCTTGCCCGCCCGGTACTCCATCCAGGCCGTCTTCCGGGAGTGCACGGGGCTCAGCAGCAGCTCGAAGCTGTTCTCCTCCTCCAGCAGCAGGTCCGAGACCTAGCGCTGCTTCTGCAGGTCCAGCTTGAACCGCGCGGGGCGGGGGATCGGCGCCTGCACGGCGTGCTGCTTGAAGGACTCGTTCGCGGAGGTGCGGCTGATGTGGTGCAGCGCATGGCTCGGCCTCGCGGGGCACCCGAACCTCAGGGGCGTCGGCATAGGAGGTATCATTTTGAAACCCAATATTTTATTATAGTAAATATGAGCAATATTAAGTTTATGTACTAATTTATAAGCAAACATCATTGATCATGATAGTTATGGAGTATTAAATAGTTAGAAAAATAAAAATTATACAACTTTTTAAAACAATAGTAATATAAGGATACCCGAGATTAAGCCAAAATAATGTAAGCATCACAATTTGGTAGAAAATAATAGTTATTACTATCAGAATAGTGAAATATCTGATGGTGTTAAATAACAATTAAATATTTTAATAAGCTATATCCCTCACTTTTATGTATTTTCTGTAATAGTAAAATTAATAATAATTTTACGTATTGATGTTACTACTCAAAATATTAACTTAATATTTACAGTTATGGATACGCTATGGAATTCTCCTAATAAACCTTATAATAGATTTCAATTATGAAAAATTTTAATCCTAGTAATAATGAAATAATTTAAATTTTTGTTTATACGAATATTGGAAATTTAGCCAAAAACATTGTATAGACAATAAATTTTAAAAAATTGGCTTAGTTTATCATGCAAACAGACTTAAAAGTTATTAAAGTTATAAAAATATAGTATTCTAAGTTTCATGTTGCCTTTATATTTTAGAAATTTAAGTCATATTACTGGTCTCATCAATTATTAACGTAAATAAATTTAAACTAATTGACAACATTTCCCAAAAATTACATATCTTGAGTTAGAATGGAATAACTTTTCCATGCAGCGTAAGCATTAAGTAATATGTATAGGCAATGGTTTTTTGTTTCTAAAAATAGTATTTAACTAAAATTCTCCGGATAATGAAACTATTATTCAGTTTTCAAAACAGCTTCTATAGTGAATATAATGTGATTCTCAATATTTCTACGAGTCTAAAATTAGCATTGTCTAGATCTAGCCTGTGGCTATTAATTTATACATATATGCACTAAATAATTCTGGTCCAAATCTAACGCTCCCTCAAGAATGACTGATCGTGAAAAGTGCAAAGCTCCCGCAGGCGGTTCCGTCTATGACAGAATGACCAACCCCGAAGGCTTTACCGGCGCCCACGCTGCCAGGTTCGGCCAAGCTCCCCAGGGCGGTGCCTCAGTCACCTCTGCTGCTGCCTCCGCAAAGCCTAAGGCCCACTCCGGCTCCACCACTGGCACCGCAACGGCCCGTGACAAGTGCAAGGGTCCAGAAGGCGGTTCCGTATATGACAGGATGACCAATCCTGCCGGCTTTACTGGCGCCCACGCTGCCCGATTTGGTGTTGCCCCCGAAGGTGGCGCCTCCGTCAAGCCCGCTGCTAAGCCTGCCGCTGCTGCGAAACCGGTCCCCAAAGAGTCAGGTGTTGAGTCCGGTCGTGATAAGTGCAAGGGCCCATCTGGTGGCTCCGTCTATGACAGGATGACCAATCCTGCCGGCTTTACTGGCGCCCACGCCGCCAGATTCAACTCAGATGGATCAGGTAAGGGTCTGGCTGGCAGAGACTCCATCGCTAAGGGTGGTCAAGCAGCAGGTCTTGCCAACATGGTTGCCAGGAAGTGAGAAGCATTACTTTGAGTTAAAGATTTTGTCTTTATATATGTTTACTAAAATTGAGTTATTTAGATATAGTATCGTGAAGCTATACAAAGTTTATCAGATTCGATTCCTAAATAAAGAATACGATCAAACTATACGTATTATTTTGTATACTTTTACTAATTATAAATAAAAGACTTAATAAGATAGGTTTCTATTTTACAATTGTACAAAAAATGAAGACCCTGGTTTATTTCATGCATCCATAAGCCGAAAAGTCTATCAGAGGTAGATAGATTCTAGACTGTCTTAAGTCCAAGCCTAATACCACAATTCGTGAAATTTCCACAATATATAACAAGAGAACATCATTCACTCCTGAAGAGGTTTAAGCCGAACAGGAATTCATCATTTAACATGAAAGAATTGTATTTGCATACCCCATGTACTGGTATAGCATTCCAGCCTATGGAAGAGCTTTCATGGAGAGCGTTTTTACGATGGGTTTTGCTTTCGTATATGCTGCCAAGGCTAATGCTAAATTAGATGGAAAAAAGTTCAAATGCATCGTCACTCTTGGAGCTACTGCTAAGTATTTTACCAAAGAGTTCTTAGGTACTCCTGAGTCTATTTAATGTTAAATGAATGCACTCTGCACATATACTGGTATGGATTACTAAGGTTCTGATTTTTATTATTCGGAAGATGGTGCTGATAAAGTAGCTTAAATTTGTTCAGCTTTTGATTGATTGAATTAATGTTAACTAAACTATTTTTATGTGAATGAAAATTACTACGCTATATTGAAGGCAAAGTCGTATCAGATTTTAACCCGAGGCTTGAAGACTTACTGCTTAATTTATTTAATTATGTACTCATGTTCACTGATTGAACTCACTTTTAGTAAGGTCGACCTCGTCAATGTCCATCACAACCTCGGGAATATCCTAGAACAGTGCCAGCTGGCCTAGGGTGTTCGACAGGGATGCTCCCAGTACGCTCTACTGCGCAGTATTGCTGAGCTGCAGCTTTTTGCTTATATCCAGGAGGCCAGATGCGCACTGGACCTATAGTGTCTAAAGTTCGGCGATCAGGTCCATTTTTGGAGTATTGGTTATATACACTAAATAACCGAAATAAAATATTGTTTTCATTGGCAAATATATCTCCTATTATTCTATCTATCACTACGATTTCAGTCTGTATTGGAACGGAATTCCTAGCATTATAGGGAAATACCAAGTACACCAGCAGTATGTGATATTATACGTTAAACAAATACTTTAAAACTAAATCGCTAAATGGCGGACCAAGCTCTCGAGTATCTGAAGTCCATTTTCCCTGACGTCTCAGCCCCCACTTTCCACGAAGCAATCAAGTCAGGCGTTGTCTTGTGCAACCTGGCGAACCTCATCGTCAGCAACGCGGTCCCGAAGGTGGACGCCCGTGACATTATTTTCGTCCACGGTGCGAACATGCAGCACTTCATCTAGTTCTGCAGAAACTAATAACTCCCTGATAAGTTCCTTGCGAGCCCGCTTGGCATTGTGAACGGCGAGAAAAACGCCATTTTGGACGTCATCGAACTGGTGAAAATCCTCGCGGCCCAAAGCCAGCTAGGCGATTCAGCCATACTGCAGGGCACTGGAAAACCGCTCCCCGCCTACGCTCCGAAAATCGTTCAGGCCTCCGCCGCAGCACCTCCCCAGTCCATCCCAGCGCAGGTAGTCGTGGAAGAGCAGTTGTAGCAGCAACAGGAACAGCCGCATCAGTAAAATTCCACAAGCTCCCAAAACGCTCCCCCTTCCATGCCAATGCCCACCGCCTCCGACGTGCTCCAGTTCGACGAGCCGGACTTCAAGGCCTACCCGACGTTCAAGTGCGCGATCCTGCTCATGGGAGCCGAGAAGGTCGGGAAGACGACGCTCGGAATGCGCATCCACACCGGCAGCGCTGAGTTCTCGGAGGTGCCGGCGGTGTTCGAGCGGAGCTACCTGCACCAGGTGGACGGGAAGCCCGCGAACCTGAAACTGGAGATCAAGGAGTCCGACGAAACGGCCGACATCTGCAGGTCGAACTTTGTATTCCTGTGCTTTGCATTCGATGATCTGAAGAGCTTCAAAGCGCTGCCGAAGTACCTAAAACTACTGCACAAGTGCGGCAATCCTGACGTGATCCTGGTCGGTTGCAAGGCGGACGATAAGACGGCTGAGATCACGCACGAAATGATCCAGAAGGTAATCGAGAAGAATGGCAAGTAGGACTTCAATAGCTTCGTCTACCACAGCATAAGCGCAAAAAAGGGGCTCGGGGTCAGGCAGCTGCTGGAGGGGCTGGAGTTCTACACGAGTAGGGACGCCAAGTGAAAAAAATAAGCATCACTCCTCGTCGATTTCCTCGACGCCTTCTAGCTTCAGCTACAGAGGCGTGTCCTTGAAATTGTACTTGTCAGTCTGACCGAAAGTTGGTGTGGATACGTTGAATCTGATGATCTTTTCCTGTGAAATGGAGGTTTCGATCTCTTTTGGGTGTAGTTTCATTTTAAATAAACCCTTTACACATAAAAATAAGAGTTATATATAATATCGCAAGGAATTGTAAATTACAAATTTTTTCTTTTATTTATATTGCGCTATTTATATTTAAAAGTTATAATTAAGGGCATATTAAAAGTTGATATTGATAATATTACAAATATATAAACCGCGAATAGCGTTAAAATATTTTTAAGTAAATACAAAATATATAAATAGATTTTATTCTATAACCTGTGCTGAATATGTATAAAGCAAGTGATCATTTTATTCTAATGAATAATTATTAAATTTCTATATAATAATGTAAAGATGTAAATTTTTGGGATAGTCTAAAATTATTTTGAAACAAGTTTGATGAATTAACGTGTTGAATATAATTGTTTTATAGGTAGTATCATAGTATAATTTAAACAAAATTGTACTAATTATAATCAAAAAAATTTGTAAATAAAAAGAATTTAAGATAGCCTATATACTGGTATAATTTATGTTTAAGTTCATACTTAAGTATTTTGTAAATTTGATAGCTAATATAAAGTGTACGTGCTGATTTTACTATTTGAGTTTTTCAAGATAAATTAATATTCAAAAATGGTAATTAGTTATTTTTTAAATAGTAGTGGATTTATTAATAATCATATCCATATTAAAGGATTCCAATCAAATCAACTATAAATTTTATATACTTAGTTATATACAATATCATAGATGACCATAATACTTAAATGTTAATATATGATCGATATTATATATCGTTAGAGTATTTATAAAATAAATCAAATGTCGATTCAAGAATAAGCGAAATAGTATCTTGCTGATCTTTTCAGTGAAGTCGACAAATCTTAATCTATACTGTTAGTTATAGAAGATGGAGTTATACTATGTAAACTTATTGCTAAAATATAATAAGAATCAAATTTCGAAACATCAGATAACGATAAATAGCTAAATATAAATTATTTTATGGAATAAGCATCAGATTTACTACCAGAGATGAATATATAAGATAATGCAATAAACAGCTTTAACGATGATAATATAAATTTCGTTTGCTAAATAATATCTAATCTGGCGAAAATTAACTAAATTGGTAATTATGAATTGTTTAATAAATCTTAACACTAATAAGAAATAACTGAAGTTGACGAATAGTTAGCTGATACTAAAAATAATGAATCAAGTATTGTATAATTATCAAATAAAAGTGAGATATCATAGAATCTTGATATGGATCTAAAAGATTCGATTAATTAGGTTTCAAGTACTTCTGAAAATAACATTGATAATACAGAAAACCATGAAGAAATTTTGGAGTTAGAAAACCCTAAAGAGATGAAGCTTAACGATTTACTATAATAATTTGACTCAAACGGAGTGCCAATTCCATTCTTAGTAAAAGACTAGGTCCAATTAAGCCCACTTTTACCACCTCCACTATCAAAACGCTAAAATAGTATATCACTTTCTTAACTTATAGATACAAGAGTAGAGTCATTTTCCATTTCACCAGACACATAAGTTAGATATTCAACTAAGTAATATTTTGAAAAATTTAACGAAATATTAGCTGATTTGTAAATTAAGAAAGATCAAAAAGGACTCAGATACATTGGTTATCCAATTTATACCTGGCTTGATCACGGGGAAATAGCTTTTAGTAGGTGGATAGATAAAATGGACAATAAACCTTTAAAATTATCTTTTAAATCTATTAAACTTACATCATAACCATAATAAGTTGATTTTGAAGCAGTAAATCTATCATTTCTAGTTGAAATGGCACTTTCTGATAGATATTTTTCATAAATTTTAGAGTTTTAAATACCGATGTCAAATAAACATGATAAATTCCTAGTGAAGCTCCCTACAGTAGAATTTGAAAATTCAAAATAACTCTTTTAAAAACATTTAGACTTTAAACTGTCATAACCAAAAGAGACTGGAAATGATGTAATAGATATTGATTTAACATCTTTTGATGAAGAAATTCGAGAGAAAATTCTACTTTTCTTCTTAGACCACGTGAGCTCGGACGATTTTAGAAGCATTTAACTAGATAATTTTGACCCAAAAATATCTCTTTAAAGTGCCAATCTCCTTATCAACACTTGTACAGTGCTAAATTATGTACTGGACAAGACATAAAGAACAATTATTTTTAACCAATCTACCAGCGAAATCGTTGGTACGCATGGTCAGTCTAAGATCAAGTCATTCTTCAATAAACTGCTTAAAAAGTGATATTTCGAATTTCATTTATTAACAATAGCATTATAATGCCCAAAACCGCCCACACCATATCGTAAATAGCATATTTCAATTTCAATTAGATTCTCCTAACCATACTCTATAACACCACCAACTTTATAAACTGATATTTTTGCTCCTAGCATTTTACTTAAAATTGCTATTTCAAGCTCATCTCCCCAATCCTTTTCAAGCCTTTTGGCCCAGCCACTAACATCTCCTGTAAGATCTTATACAAGTTAACGTGTTTCGTCATTTTCATTTACAAAATCAAGCATTTTACGTCTCAAATTTACTGTTTGAGAACCAAATTCAATAGCCGAAAACAAACAATCTCCATCACCTGGTACTACTTATTACTATTTATTTCTATTATTTAGTATTTCACGAATTTTATTTTATTCTATTTGCTTACGGTCAAGTTTCTCATTTTTTAAATAATGTTACTAAATACTATTTTACTATTTTGATTTTTCCAACTATTCTAGAAGTTTCGTATCAGTATTTTACTTGTTTAATTATTTTATTTAGGCTAAATAATCTTCTTCCTCGTCTTTTTATTCTAAATCGGCGTCATGTACCTGCTTTAGTTCTTTCTGAAGTTATTTAGAGGATTTTTAGTCCAATTTAGATTATTTTAAATAATTACATAATAATAATTATTCTTTCTTGTGAAATAGCTTAATTTCGTTTGGTTTCATTGGTAAAATACGAGGGTTTAGAAAATCTAAATTCATTCTGAAAGGAGTGGTTTATGAAATCATTTATAAAAATGATTATATCTCCACTTCTAAAACAAATGAAAATTAATTCATATAATTGGAAATAAGGAGCAGCGTCAATAATTGATAGAAATCTAAAATAGAATTAATTAATAATCTAAATATAGTAAATATTATAACTTTTAAAGTCCAATATATTAGTACAAATTTTACTTCTTACTAAATATTCTATTTTACCTAACAAAAAGAGTTTTCTACATATAATTATTAGATATGTTACCAATTCATAATATACTAATGAGTAGGTTGCAGATTATTGCTTAAAGCATTCCTTAATTATAACTTTGCCTATAAATTTATTGTGAAATCAAAATAATTTTTATAGACCGTATAAATAGTATTAATTTGCAGTGTCTATTTTTGTATGGCTACTAAACCTTATTATATAATATGCTATTAATATTTATACTGTGGTTTGAAATATATCTTATTTGTCTTTAACAAAAGTACTCTTCTGATATTCTTGAAATATTTGAATAATAAGTATACCGCATTTTAACTAATATTACTATGATATATTTATCTACCAGAACATATGATTTGTAAAAATATGATGAATTGCGGTGTAATAGTTTGGTTAAAATATTCACTTTTATAAGTAAAACCTGCAGTCAAAGATAAGAAAGTATATTATAAATTAATAAATCAATTATCAAAATGCTAATTTTAACCTTCAAACTTTACATAAAACTATTTCGACTAATATAAATTATATTTAGCATTATAAGTTATTTTAATTTTTAATTTCATATAAAATGATAAATCGTTCTAAAATATTATACGAACTAGATCCATACTAGCAGTCTTAAACTAATATATGGGTTCATTTATTTGTGGAATTTCCATACGTTTCAGAGTTGCAACTATAAAACTCAATAAAGGTTTTACAAAATAATATCCCAATTTTAAAGTCTAATTTGACTCAAACCTAAGTTATATAATCGGATTTATATTAAAAATTTGTAGAAATTACAAGAAAAAAATCTGCAGAAGAGTCTATGAATTATTTATTTCATTACGAAAATATTGACTAAGATTCTTCATTTTAAGCTTTTTTTAGCTAAGGATTAACAACATTTACACATTTTCTTATAAATCACTCAATATCAGACCTTTAGTCACTTTTAATTATTATTCAAGATTTTGTTTCAATCTTAAAAGGAAAAGAAATATAACAAAAAAGTCTAGTTACAATCCCATAACTTATGCCATTAAGGCTGACTAATGATACAGTATATAAAGATCTAAAATAGAATGTAAAATAATTTACTTTATAATCTGGATAAAATAACTCTCCATATAAAATCATTACTTTTTCTAACATACAATCACTATAAATTACAAATTTTTGTAAATCTCACTAAATCTCTCCCTAAATATTATTTTCTCTAACAAGCATTCTATCAAAATAAACTATACTTTAATAATCAGACAATAATACTATAGGGATAATGGTAGCAGCCAATTTAACAAAATAACAATAAATAGGTTCGCTTGCCGAAAGTTTAATCCTTTAGTCTAATAACCTTGATGTTTAAAATAATTTTGTCGTAACAGCACAAATACTGACAACATAACTTAGAGAACTTACTGGTAATTTCTACAATTAACTGAGTCAGATTATGAGAAATAGAAAATATAATAACCAACTGATGGCTTTGGAATCATATTATTCGGATTATACCAGCAATATGGGAACTTTAAGTTTAGATTCTGCATTAGATATTAAATTTGGAGCATAAATGGTCAATAAGGTATCAGTACCCATTACATAACTACACTGTGGAACGTTTAAAGGTAAACTTTTTGGAGTATTTAGCACAAATGAGCTTACAATATAATGCACTAAACTAGCAGAATGTTGGAAATCTCATGTGCTTGAAGTAACTAAGTGATAACAATCTGTATTTTCAGAAAGATAAACTTAACAGGAATGGAACAGGAGATACTGCCTCATTTTCAGGATGAAATTCCTCATTTATTTTAAATTTTTTCTACTATGCATTTTATATTTTTACTTTTTCAGCTCTAGTGAGCCACATATCGTAACATTATCTACGAGTTTTATTCTTTACCAGGGTCATAATAATATTCCAATTTATTCTAGAGTTGAGTGATTTCTGTTTAGCCACTGCTTCCATTATTATTTACACATCATGTTCATCCCACTTTTGATATTATTTGGGCATTTTAAAATTAAAATCTGGATGGAAAATATTCTCATTTAGAGATCTCAATTAATTTCTATAATAAGTTCGTAATCAGTTTTATGTCAGGTCGCTTAGATGGATCAACTTCGAGTAATAACTCAAGGAAGCTGAGACCAAACGCGGGTAGCTTATCTGTTAAAATGTCTGGTAAATTCAACTATTCATATCTTTTTAGCATATAATATTCCATTTCAAACTCCTTACCTGTAAACATCCAGATAACTAGAACACCTAAACTCCACACATCCACAAATAACTAATAACTACCCTAATAAATTTCGGGAGCATTATAGATTGAAAATTATAAGACTTTACTCATTTTTTAATAGGTAAAAGATAACTATTTCGATATTCCAAAATTATCTAAAATCGGGCTTAAATCATCTAATAATAGAATGTTATCAGGCGATAAATTTCTATACACAACATTAAATTTATAATTTAATGAACTAATGGCTTAAGCTATTTTAAAAATTATAACTAGTTTTTGCTTTTCTGACAGCATTGACAGATTATCTCTTAATGTTCCTTTACTATAGTAATCTTGGAATAACAAAATATTTTAAAAATGATCTGTCAGATATCCATGCGTTTTAACAATAAATGGTTCATTAATCTCTGAAATTATATTAATTTCATTTATTAGTTAGTATTACAGGTCAATACTTTAATTCGTATTTATTCTTTTCACTAATTTAATCTCATAATTAATCCAATTAATCCAAATTTCCTTGCATACTGTTTTTTATGAATGATCTTATATTCTCTGGTAAAATATGAATTAGTTCATTAAAATGTTCAAGTTTCCACTTGTAGATTTATAAGTATATATTATAAAATATTAATAAATTATTTTATAATAAATAATATATGATTCATTTAGACTCTTCAAATTCAAAATATTATATAGAATTTTCGTCAGTCTCAAAAATAAAGTAATTCATATCTTCTGTATATACTAATTATCTAAGAGAATGTGCATCTATATTCCTCACCGTACTTAAAGCACTTGGGGCTGTTAAAAATATATCCGACTAGTTAGAAGTTCGATCCATTTAATTAATAAATCAAGATATATATTTAAATACTTATAATATAATTTAAATTTACTTTAAGAATGAAACTATTTTTTATAATTATATATACACTATGCTAGGATAAATAAATAATAATACAAAATAATTCAATCTAAATGTAAAAATTACAAGCTACTGTCTTCATCGGAATGATAGGATTAATAACGCTAGTCTTAAGATTTTTCATTAATGGTCGGTTTTTATCGCGATATAATTCTCCATTACTTAATAGTAGTAGGAGTATTCTTTTGACGGATTAAGTTAACAATAACACTAACATTATCTTATGAGTTTCGTAATAATGCAGAATCAACTAGTTTTTATGCTATAATTTATGCTGCTATAGCATCTGCATGTAATAGTTGCTCTTAATTCAATTCAAAGTTGTCATCTCTCTAAAAAACAAATGCTTTTATTTTGCCATACATTTCTAAAACAACCTGGGATAATCCTCTAAAAAATACATTTTCTGCTGAGCTAAGAGACTTAACATGTTCAATACCTTTTATCTGAGCATCTGGGCGATGCTTATTCAAAAAGTTTGCAACCTCATCTGGAGAAAAAATGTCCCATAGACCATCACAAGCAACAATAATAGCTTCATCTATATCTTAAATTTATCCCTCAAATATTTCAGGAATTCCAGAAACTAACTCCATTTCACGGTCACCTAGTGCTCTACTCACGCTGAGGCCACCTGGAAACATTCTACAGACACCAAGATTAATGCTTCGAACATTTCCACCATTTTACATAATTCTAGCTTTCTCGCTTGGTCGGGATGGTTTATGATCTTTACTAATAGCGATGCCTCCGGTTTGACGCACAACTACACACCTTGAATCTCCTACATTTGCGACTTTTATATCTCTTCCCTGTACAAAAAGAGAGCAAACAGTACATCCAGAGGATGTATTTTCTTTAATAAACATATTAATATCTGTAAACTTATTAAAAATATCGTCATTTTATGGCATTTTTTCAAAGTTCAAAAGAAATTCCTCAGCTGCCATAGTGGATGCAGCATCTCCACAATGACCATCAAAAATAACTGCAGTTAAAAAATTTGATTTGGTCGATATAATATGTTAGTCTTCATTAGTTGGTCTAGGGCCGATATCAGTAAATGCGCCTGCGGAAATTGATAAATCATCAAATTAAATAAATTATGTTTTGGTTAATTTTAGACGTTTCTTATAATATATCATTGGTCCTAGCAGAAGGAAGAACAGTGGCAGAGCAAAAGAAGGAAGAGAAACCAGAAGCTTTATCATTAAAAGTGAGATTAGGAGTGTTATCAATTATATATCATTTTAGAATAGTATTATTTAAAGTAGACTGAATCTATAATATATTGCTAAATATATTTTATTCATTATAAAGTACTTAATTTAATTATTAAAAACTAATGAAATAATTAATTTTTTATCATTCATCTAACCCTCAAAAGTAACATTAAGTTATATAGTCTTATGATATATGTATAAAATAATAGATTGGTTATAGTATTAAATTATTATTTCACTTTAGATTAACTATAAAAATGAGCGTATAACAGTAATATGTAGATATTTTGAGTATTTTTATCTACTATTTTGTTCTAATTACGGCTATCGAATTGAATATTAAATTTTATAAGTTGTCACCTTAATTTATACCATTATTTATAGGGCAATAATTTTAATACTGAAGCCAACTATATTGATATTGAATCCTAAAAAGTTACGGTAATGATAAGCGATTTATTGGATGTATCACTTTAACTTCATATAAATACTTATTGTGAAGGAAAATCTATGTAAGTATATGTTTTTTCTGATACTTATGAATAATTGTTCATTTTACTTAATATAATTAAATATATAATAATTATTTAACTTGTGATATATGAAACTATAAATAGCATTATATTAGTTAGTGAATAATCGATTTTCTCGAAAATTTACCTCAAATATACATTTGTAAATATAATTATATTGATTAATTAAAATAATTTATTCCGATAAAATTGATTAACTTTTTATGGAATATTTAGTAATTCACACTAATAAGCTAATATTAATTAAACTCGACCTGAGTATCGAATTATTTCCTGCTAATTTAATAAAATATAGTAAGTATATTTTTTGGAAATGTGTAATGTGAACATTATTTTGTCGTTTATATTAGAAAAGGTTATACTAATATTATGGTATAAATTATACTAAATGAAGGTAACGTGTAAATACTATAATAATGTATATCATGCAATACATCATATTCTTGCTTGAAAAGGTAAAACATGGAATAATCCATTACTTACATTTTATGATAATACTATTTCAATTTACTGTATTATTAATTGACTATTATTGCATACTTTACACAAAATTAATTGATCATAACTACAAATTTTATTTTATTGCCAAAAATAATGTGCTACTTAATAGTATTAATATTAATAGTAATTAATCGATATTCTATGTGTTCAATAAATGAAACGTACGTACTAACGTTGGACAGAACCTCAAATTGAAAAAATGCTAAGCCTAGTTTCTTCTCAACTATCTTGTGGAAAGACTAGAATTAGTTGGAAAGTAATATCTGCTGAAGTTAGTAAGACACCTAGATAATGCTTTGATCTCTGGACATAAAGAAGTAAAACTTCATCTGAATAGCCATAAAAGCAATTCAATATGCTTTATTTACCCCTACTAAATTTTGTAGAAGATGAATACACCATTAATTACGATTTCAATCTTGGTTTAGATTGATCAGTGATAGTTTCCTTTTCTTTTTAAATAATATTTTACTCTTTTAGAAAATTTATTCTAAATGCTACTATACCCAGTATTATATATTGCGAATTATTATTTATGTATATAAAAATTAAAATCATTATTGTTTACATATATTACTTATCAACCTTATCATCCAATTGTGCTTATTATTATTAATATATAAATATATTTTTTCCTTCCACTTGAAATGGACTACTCTTCCTTACTTCAGGCTCTAACACCAGTGTTAGATGTCATTCCCCATTCTGCTTATCCACATTCAGCACCAATATCATCATTTTTTAAGTTCCTTGATAGACCATAAGGCCATCTCGCGCTAATTAATAATTAACCACTATTTTTTATCCCTAATCTAATATATCTTAAAATAGAAGCTCCATTTGGAATTGTTGAACTTGATTGTCCTCCATATTTAGACACTATAATAGATTAGCTTACATATTTAATATAGCTTTATCCAAATCTATAAAACTTGTAACTCTCAGAAATCAAAGATACATCTTTTGCAACAATCAAGTGGACATGCCTCAATATTTCGCCTAATGATAAATTTAACAATGAAATATACTCTTACTACAATCTATCTTACGAATCACTCAAAATATAGATAGAAAATTTAATTTTTAAAGAACCCATTCCGCGATAAAAAACTTTATTTATGGAAAAACATATCAGCGGGGCAAGAATGTCACCACCAACTTTTCTAAACTTCGATATTAAAAGGCCCCAAACTGATCCAGTTTATTTTGAAACTAATACAACGTTTGTTACAGTGAAGTAGCTCTTAAAGGTATCTGCAGCACTCAGGAATGCGCCATTGTCTATTTCCGACTTGAACTCAACTTTTAAATTCATTTGTAATTTTTTAGGATTAGAAGGTTAAAATGAAATAGACTTAGATTTGAGTTAGGAAGATTTATCACCATAAATGTAATTATTATTTAACGCATTATATATTCGTTTCGCGCGAAGTTAAGCTTAAAGTTTTTACAAAGGTAAGTTGTCAAATAAAAGAATTTTAATTGTAAAACCTTACGTAAATGGAAAGAAAAATATTTTTTTCTAGGACTGGTAGTTTGCTAGTTAGATTACAAAAGATGATATTAAAAAAGCTATTTTCGATATTGCCAATGTCATTTTCAATACAAAAAATGCTAATTAAAATCTGTTATTTGAAATAATTAGTTAAAAACGTCAATTTGATTGTAAAATACTTAGGTATGAATATGGTGAAATTGTCAGTTTTCAGCATAACAATGAAAAAGATGTTATATAGAAGCTTTTTTAGTTGTTAGAGAGCTGTGTTGCTGATGTAGTAAATCAAGCTTAAGTAAGCAAAAGTAAATAACCGGAGCGAAAAAATTAGTTTTATATAGCGTAGAAATCTCTGAGTCATAAAAGTGATACTTGCTAATAAGTTTTAGTAAGGAAATTAGACTATTTTAAATCTGATGAGGAAGTGGAAGATCTATTAAATGATATCGATATTGAGTTAGATTTATTTAATTTGCATGATACATGTAAAGTTATCAGTTAATCTAAAGGTTATAATGTGAATTAAATTAGATTGGAGACTATTGGAATGTTTATTACTGAAACAGAAGATTTTAACTAACAAAAGGATAATATACGGGAAAAACTAGGTAAACTATGGGGATATGATGTTGAGCTGAAAGTGGAAATACGGGTACCACCACCTAGTTAGGTAAAGAAATTTACTCTAAAAGCAAAAGAATGATTAGTGAATTTTATTATATAGTATTATTTACTAAAATTATTAAAATGGATGCAGAGTAATTTGCTTTAATTATGCGCGATCCGAGGATTTACGCCCGTATGCCGTAGGAAGATAAGAATAGTTTCCTAAAAAATGAAATCCCTAAGATGACAGATGACCAGATCTCAGTATTTTACTCTCTCGTTATTTAACCATTAGAAGATGTATATGGCGAAGAAACAGTGTTCTAATAAATACAATAATCTTACCCTAATATTGATGAGGAAATTTAAAAATTAAAGTGAAAAATCTGCTTCATTATATTTGCCTTTCTAGTTAGGCCCTTATCGCAGCAATTTCCGCAGGAGAATGTTGAAATGCGCATGTAAATGAATCATCATCTGGACGATACGTACCTAGTTAAATATTTGAAAGTTATTGACTATTTGGTAGCTTATACCCTGCGTTAAATTAAGAGTTTTATGCTGGCGTTGCGTGATAGGTTCCAGTTTAGAAAAATTGAGGTGAGGATTAATAAACACCTTAGTTTAGAATTAATGGTTCATCTGAGAAATTTGTTTACTACTTTAGTTCTTTAGCGGTTAAAAAAATATCAGACTCCGTCTGCGATGTACTTTAAGGTTTAGGTGGCTAGACTTCTTTTTCAATATAAACAGGTTTTTCAACAATGACTTCTTTGATGATCTCCCTTACTGGTTCATGGTTGCATTTAAGTTCAAAAGGAATAGTAGGCATTGGTGGTGGTGGTATCTCACATCCTGGATGCCTTCTCATATAATGACTAACTAAAAATTAATAGTCTCCAAATGCTTTACCACATTCTAAACATCTTGGCATATGTTCTACTAATTCTGGTTTTAAACTTGCTAGTCTTAACATCATTGTATCTGCTTACCGTTTCTGCCTCTCAGCTTTTAGCTAACGTTTCAAATCATTGATTTAAGCTTACATTTCGTTTTCTTTTTCACCGATTCTAGGTTGTTGAAGTTAAATTTATAATTATTCTTGTACATAAAGTAAATATTAAGCAAAAAGTTATTGACTTTAAAAAACTCTTCCAACCCATGCAGGAACATTAATTCCTTGTAATGATGCATTTAAATCACCGTGTACTAGCGATTGAATAAGTGGTCCTAATTATTAAATATCTGAATTATTACAAATCATATCGATATCTCTTGATGCAAATTCTTACCAATCAAATGGGCGGGTAGGTCTTTGATAGAAAAAAGGATGTGTACCTGTAATCCCTTAGTTTGAAAATTATATGGACATTAAATTTTGGAAATATATTACAAACAATATATTCATATAAATAATATCTTTTTATTTTCACTTCTAATGTCTGCTAAAACTTTTGTTTTCTAAGATGAAGATCATACACTAGGAAATGCGCTTACTTTTTGTTTATAGTAAAATCCTGATGTTGTAGTAGCTGGATATGATGTTCCTCACCCAGCTGAAGAGTCTATTTAATTAAGAGTTTAAACCATAGAAGGTGTTAGCTCAGTAAAAGCAGTACTATAAGCGGCCTAATTATTAGGATAAATAGCTGATGACTATTTAACATAATTGAAAGATCAGATGTGAAAAATTTATATTGAATCAGAAACCCTCAACGCCTTCCTCAACCTCTTCGTATTCTTCTTCTTCGCCTTCATATAACTCTTCTCCACCAGCAGCAACTTCATCTCCACTTTCAGCTATATCTAAATCTTCATCTAAAGCGTCATCCCCTTCTATTTCTCCTTCTTCCTCATATTCTTCTTCACCATTATCTTCTTCCACTAGTTCTTCGCTTTCCTCCTTCATAACGGGGGCCTATCTACCTTAAGGTTTCTTTTCAACTTCCTATTCTTCTTCATCAACTTCTTCCTCATAAACGTACTCCTCCTCTTCATCCTCAGGAATTTATTACTCCATGATGTTAATAGGTCTAGCAGGCTCAGATTTGTTAGGTGCTGGCGTGACCATGAAAGGGTCTACTGCTCCTCCAATAATATCTTCCTTTTCTTTCCTATTTATTATATCGATCAAATTTTTACGCCCCTAGTCCTGAAGCTGACGCTTTCTATTCTATTTTGCATCTGAGAATTTAAGCTAAGACTCTAAATATGATAAAGAGCGATGTTTTTTGGCATATTCATTATGGATTTTAGTTAGCTCAGACTCAACCTATTCAAGCTCAGCAATGAAAGGAGGCTTAGCAGTTCTAATAGAGTCTAAACGGTCTTACATTCTCGAGATATCTGAAGTCTTTTAAGTTAATAACTCTTACAAGTGTATTTTTTCTCTACGTGATGTTGTCATATCTTCATCAAATCTTCGAGTTTCCTCGGAGAGGGCATTGATCCTATTTTATACAGCTTGCTATAGCTACATCACATCAGGCTACTTTAATAATGCTTAATTAATTACTTATGCTGCATTATCTCCTGAGTTTCTGAGGTTGATAAGAAGTTATGTCGACTTCTCTACAAGGTCTGATGACACATTTCGTAAATCCCCAGCAATACCTGTTAAATCAGCGAACAGCCCTTCTACCTCTAACACCTCTGGTTTTAGATAGAGATATTTTGAGAGCTCATTTGCTAATTTTAAGAGCTCACGTACTGCATTAGAATCCGCAGCATAAAGTCTTCTAGCTGAAAGTTTTAAATGGAGTCTTTGTTGAGCTACTTAAATAGCAGTTGTCACAAAATATACGCGGTCTTCCTATGAAGTAATAGTATGTGATAACTAAACGTCAGGTAGTGCCAATGATAACAAAAACTACAGAATTTAAGCTGTTAAACGGAAATTAGGAACTCTAAAAGAATCTAATGACACAGGTACAGTAAAATTAAGTTATGATAGTAAATGAGTAAGCTACTTTGTCTCAGAGTATGACATGCGGAATTTGGAGTGTAATTAATTATAATTAAGTTGATAATAATATATTATAATACTACATTTTTCATTAAAATAAAATGATATTTTTGGTCGTTTATTCATATAAATTTTACTCAACTATTATTAATTATATACTGTAATTTATAATGAAAGTTGATAGTAACTTACATGTTTGATTTTACGTATATAAAATCAAAATAAATATTTAGAAAATGTGCTGATAATACTAAGTAAGTATACATCAAAATCTATGCGTGCATTCAAGAAGTTATCTACTGCAGATGTGATAACAGCGGTTAAGCACAAATTTTCTCGAAGAAGTGAAAAATATTAAAATATTAAATATAATATAAAATAATATTAATAAATTTAAATTGTTCTCACTCATTTAATTCCATCTATTGTTACTCTTCCTCTTACATAATGTCAGTATAACATATACTCTTTACATCATCAGTTTCAGCGTCCTTTTTTGCATTTTCAAACTATAATTTTCGCTATTTCATATCATCTAGCTCTTACTGTAATTCTTCTCTCATTAATAGTGCCTTTGGCATATCGGCTCTCAATTCTTCGAATATCGCCTACTTTAATTTCTCGTCGCTTTCTAAAGGTAGAATGCATGCCTCGTAAAAATCAATAATCTGATCTTAAGTCATTTTATACAAATTAGTAAAGCGCCACATTCTTTGATCATCTTGAGAGAGTTCGTGATAATTTGAGTAATCAGGAATAAACTATGTCTTTTCTTTCATTTTAAATTTATCGCAGTATATCATATAATAGTTTATTTATATTTAGTACACTAAATTAATCGTTAAGAACATAAAGACTTAAACTATCTATAATAAACATGTTTATTGTTTAAAATTAATAAAATTATTATCGATAATATATTGAAAAAACATTTAAATGTCAATAGACGCTTGTGTTCTTTATAAATATTATACTCTATCATATTAATGGATTATATACTTACATGTAACAAAATCTCTGAAAATTAGGTAAAGAAATAATATATTGTTCCGATTATGCTAATTATAACTGGTTTAGTATTTTAGAATTGTAAATAACCCACAAAAAAGCAGTAGCAGATAAATTAGTACAATTAGTTGTGGTCACTGATATAAATTGTACTCAACACGTAATTATTAATTCACAATGCATAGTTAAAACATATGATAAAAATAACTTATCGCAAATGGATAAAACTCACTCTGCAAAGGTTAACTCGTTTTCATCCTACTCAACTACCACTTTCGTGTACTTACGGAAAGACTTTAAGCTATCTTTTGGTAAGCCGGCCGGTATTTCAATTCCAGACTAAATTGGGGTAATTATATCTTACTCTCCATCAAAACTTTACTAACGAGATTTAAGTTTTTACTGATACAGTAATTTGATTGGTCTTAATTATTTTGTACTGTCTGTGCTAGTCTCAGGTGAAAGCGAAAGATCTGTGATTTTTAAAGACTAAGTCATTAAAATTTAAATTTTACTTGAAAAATATTATATATAATATTATATTAAAATATATATAAAAATATTTAAGATTCTATTCAAAAATATATCATTCTAGTTGTATATTTTTATAGCACTGACTTTTTCCTCAGTTTCTCAAAATGACGGTAAAGTTAGTTTAAACCTTATCCTTAATGGAGCTATTAAATAAGCTAGACCATACTACAGGGTATTTATAAGGTCTTCAGTTTAAGCTCACTAAGATAGAAAAATTTTATGACTGTGATATCAAAAATATGCATAGAATCATGGAAAATTAAGACCATATAAGTACTAAGCTTATCTAGAAAATACTGGTTAAAAAGCTTAAGGTTGCAGCTTCAACTATCTGAGTTCAATGAATGATGATAAGCAGATGTAAAATATTTTGAGATCATAAAACTTTTTTAATGGAAACTTAAAATTTGTATAAATTAGGTAATTATATATATATTTAGTGAGTTTCGAGTATATTTTTATCCTTAAAGAAACTGTTGCAGTGGCTAATATTATATGATTATTAGTAGAGGATTAGAAAAATTAATTTACAAAATATAAAAAGAGCAAAAATCAGTAACGTGGCTACCACTGAGACTCTTTGATAAGCTTCATTAATTCATTATCACAAGTAGGCAATTTCTTAGTGGCCTTACCCTCTTTCTCAGCCTATCTGATGATGGCAAGAGCGCATTTTGCAGAAACTTCACGAATTTCTTCAATCTTAGGTAATAATTATCCAGAAGCAAGTTCAGTCTCGCTCATGCAGTCAGCAATGGCATTGGAAACAGAAACTATCATAAGATCAGTTATTTCTGACGCAGCACAGAGATGGGCACCAAGACCAATACCAGGGAAGCAATAGAAGTTATTGCATTATGCAGTTTCAATAAACTTACCATCCGTAGTTTTGACAGGTGGGAATGGGGATCCAGAGGCATAGAAAGCCTTGCCCTTAGAAAAATCATAACACTCCTAGTTAGTAAGTTCACACTTAACAGTAGGGTTAGAAAGGGCGAGAACAATAGGGGGCTGAGCTACTTAAGAGCAAACGGTCTCAATGACTTCCTAGTTAAAGGATTTAGGGATGGTAGAAAGACCAAGAAGAGTAGTAGGCTTGAAAGCCTTAATAACGTCCATAAGAGTAACATGACCGCTATTGCTAACATCGTCGCGAGCATAGTTAAGCTTGTGAGAAGCCATGGAACCATCCTTGAAATCAGCTCTATCCTTAGTAATGAGACCTTTGGTATCAACAACGTAGAATTACTTTCTAGCTTATTCAACAGTAGCACCTTCTGCAACAGACAACATAGCGATGTTATCTGCAACACCAATACCACCCGCACCAGCACCGTATAAAACGTAGATCTATTCACGAGCAGTAACCTTCTTCCCCATTTTAACAGAGCAAGCCTTCAAAGCAGAGGCTAAAGAGGCAGCAGCAATACAACCAGTACCTTAAATATCATCATTGAAAACTGGATGTTTAGCGCGAGATCTGTGCTCTTCCAACAAAACGAAAGCGGTATCATTCGAGAAATCTTCGAACTAGAAAACACATTCAGGCCATAACTCGTGAACTGCATCAATAGTTTCCTTGATAATTGCATAATAGACAGCATCTTTGTTTCGTGGCTCCGGAATTCCGAGATAATGTTCGCTGTTTTTGATCTCATCAACGTTACAGCCAAAATCAAAGCTGATGGGGAGGGTCTTTTCAGGAGCAAAACCACCACCAAGAGTATAAAGGGCTAATTTTCCAACGCAAATTTGGTGGCCACCAGTGCCAAGATCACCGAGGCCAAGAATACGGGTTCCATCAGTAGCAACGATAATCTGAGGGGTGTAGTTCATATCCTTAAGTATAGATTTGACTTAACCCTAGTGTGACCTATTAAGATAAAGACCACGAGGGCACTGCTACCAGATGTCTGAGTATGTTTTGCATGCGGTACCGACAGTGGGGGTATATACAACGGGAAGAACCTCCTTAAGATGGTTTAAGCAATAATAACAGTACAAAGTTTCATTTGTCTCCTATAAGCGAGTAAGATACATCCATTTTTCAATGGGTGTCTCTAAGTGGTTCATTTAGGTGTGAACACGAGCAGATTACTGTTCAATAGTCTCTACTTTATACGGCAGACGAGCTACAATTTTTTTGGCCTTGCGTTCTTCTGTAGTAAATGCTGTGTCTTTATTATTAGTGCGGTTTTCAAGAGGCATTCTATGAAGGAGTGGATTTGATTTAATAATTAGCAAATCTTTATTAAACTTATATAATATTAAAGTATAGATATCCTAATATTATTTTAATTATTATTTTAACTTTTTATATATATAACTTTTTTATGATTTCCGGTAAACTTAGATTGTTTTTTGGATACATAATAAATTATTAAATTTAAATATAAACATTAATGTTAATATTCAAAGAACTGTAAAACTCATCATATCAAATTATAACTCGTAGAATAAATCTCTTCCATGAATCACAAACTTATTAACTTTCCGTCATTTGTTATGAGTTGCAAAAAACACCATAAAGTTAACCCTAAGACTTTGCACAGAAAAGTTGACTTTCAATATTAACATATTTTTCTTTATTAACTTTACCAATTTTATGATTCAGACAGTTTAATTCAATATCTCCAAAATAGTTTGTGAAATCGCTACAGAAACTATCTTGCTCTAATTTAGCACCTGAATAAACTATGTTTCTTTATATATTAATATGTTTATCAAAATTATCTTTTTTCAATGATAAATATTATTCGGAAACCTCTTATGCAACTTTAATAAAATCTCCTTCTAGATCGCTTCTCTCAATCTGCATGATAATGTTCTCACTTATTGCAGAGATCCTTTAAATTGCATTTATATTTTCTTAGAAACATAATCCATATTTCCAATGTGTAGTTTTATCCAGAAATAATTTGCACATAATACTGGACAGCTAACAAAAAATATGCAATTAAGTATTATTTTCATCGCAAAACTTTTCTAATAATACGGTTTCTTCCTTTGAAAATTCAGCAATAAAAAATTCTAGTTAATTCTTATTACTAGGTTGATGTTTAAATAAATACTTAACCACATTGAATGTATATGGGAAGTCTATCTATTCTCCTATATCAAAATTAATTAACTCAGGCAAAGATACTGGTTCATGAAACTCAATATTTTCTCCATTTAGTAATTTTAAAAATTCTTTAGCTATAATGAAACATCCTTCGGAATCACATATAGCTTAGTTAACCAATATATGAAAATAAGAGGTTTTGCCTTATGAAAAATATCCTTAAAGATTTTTAGTCTAAATTTCTTTAAAAGATTTCTCATTTACAAAATTCATACTATCTTCGGCCGTTGAAAGATGAGGAGTTTTAGTCATAGGATATGGATTTGATATGAATGTAATAGTATCATTTTTATCAATTTTTGTCTTTAAAATTGGAATAAACTACTAAAGTTATATGAAGGCATCAACAATTTTTTACTAATCCACATTGATAGTTTCAAGAAAGAGATGATTTAAAAACAATGATTAAGATTTCTAATAATGATTAAGTTAGATTGGTTATTAGGTATTAAATAATGGGGATCTTGAGGCGTGTGGAATTTCCATTTTTTAAAACATTATTTAATTAGTATAATAAAATATATACGAAATCACGTTTATTGAAGATAAATCTCACGTTATTTTCAAAATAAACTATTTTTCATATATAATCTTAATCATTTAAGCTCTTATGCATATCACCAAAAATCATAGCAGATTGCTTTCTAAAAATTTAAGTCTTTGCTTAATTCTCTTAATTTATTTAAGAGCTATCAACCCAATATCTTCGATTTCTTGACATAAATACACAAGAAGATGGAATAATTGTTAAATCTAAAACTTACTATGTCCTCGACTTCTATTTTTATGAATTTATATTAACTGGTTTTGATTTGAAAGATGCCAGCTGCAATCTTTGGGAGTCAAAAAACTTCTCTTCTTATTTTAATTAAGAACTATTGGTAATGTTTGAATTGAATAGTTCATCAAACTAGTTCTTTTAAAGTGCAGAAACGTCACTTTTATACTGATACTTAGTCTATGAACGGTATAATTTTGGATTTATCTAGAGTTTGGCAGTTGTATAAATATCATCGTAAATTTCTGTTATAACTTACGAAGTCTCCGGTATACTAGATCTACTTTACATTTTGAAAATAAATATAATATAATGTCAATCAATTTATATATTTAAGATAACTAAAACCAAAGTTTGTATTAGGAATAAATATATATATTATTGCTTAAAACTAACACCCAATCACTTTATTTAAATAGTCAGTCATCAAATAACCCATTGCAAGATTTCCAGAAGTCAGCCTTATGTCTTTTACTAGGTTTCTCACTTTCTATAATCTTGAGATCTGCATCTAAATTTTAGTCAAGAACACATCTAGGAATATATTCATTGCCCTTTTACCAATCTTTAATAATAACAGTACTTTTAACATCAACCAAAGACAATCTTCTTTAAAGTTTCATCTGACTGATAAGTTCTTCATCTTAACTTTTGAAGCCTAAAACTGGAGTTGGCTATTACTATTTTACTGGTTTCATATCCTATTTGAATGAGGGTGATCTAAATAGTGGTATAGGGGAGGCATTTTAGTTGATAACAATAGATGAACTGGGGCTAACGGTATTATCATCGTCTTTATCTTTCTAATTGAATGAAGGCATCACAAACATAGTATTATCTATTACTGCTCGTTCATTACTTTTGGCAGAGTTCTTTGCCTGAAAATTAATCATGGAGTTTCTATTACTCCTCATTTTGTAGGAACAACAATTGTAGAAATACACTTATATAATGAAAAATATTTATTTAAAATAATATACGATTAAAAGATCGATGAAATTAAATAACAATATATTTATAGCCTAGTTTTTAGTTTTTGATGTTTTAAAGTTTACTTATATCTGCGTAATAATAATTAATTATTCTTAATTTTAATTAAATATAATTGAATCATATATTATTTTCTTACTTTATGTCTTATATTTACTAGCTTATCTCATAATTCTACCTACACATATCTTTTATATAAACTAATTATCCATCTTATACACATCTGACAGCATCAAAATGTTGACTATCTTTTTATAACCAGCAATGAAATATTTTATTGTGATATCCTAAAACAATACTAATTGGAGATAATAAAAAGTGGTCGTTCATAAAACAAATGATTCTACACATACTAACGCATGAATATGTAGAATCATATAAAATTAGATCCACATTAGATGATGTATTTTTATATTTTAAGTTCAATGAATATATCATTTGAATAATAGTATTTATACAATTTTTGGATTTTTTCAAAATTTTCTCATATAATCTCGTTAAAAACAAAGTGGTAGACTTCTTTGCATACGTAACTTGAATTTAAGTTATCTAATTATGATGAATAATAAATTTTTCTATTGTCGTTAAATAATAACTTAATTAATAATGTATCAAATTCCGCAGTAGTTCTACCTCTTATTTGTTAAAATTAAATAATGCAACATCTATCTATTATCTCTAATCTTTTAGATCTTAAATAAGGAATTCCATTATAAATTTATATAATATTTATAAATAATATAATAAATTGATTAATAACTAATATCTAAATGAATTTTACTGAGGACCAATTGAAAGCAATGATAGCATAGTTTGAAAAAGATGCTGTTCCATAACAGTTATCCTCACAGATAAATATTAAAAGACCTACCAAACCAATTAAGCCACAACTTCCAGTACCTCCGACACCGGGAATTTTGGCAGAAAAGTCCGCATATCCTGATATTTTAGAAAGCACACATATTGATGAAACCTAACGCGAAATTTTGATACTATAAAATTAAAATTAGTCATTAATTGGTGAATTAGAGGCATTAAAAATTGAAAATGCTCAATTTAAAGAGTAGCTTGAAGAAATAGACTGGCATAGAAAAAAGCTGAAATAAGAATAAATTGGTAGAGCAAGAATCGAGAATAAGCTTAAGAAGCTAGAAGATGAATATAAAAAGGTTGTAAATGTGCAAAAATAAAGCCAAGATTGTATAGAATTGTTATAGAAAAAAATTAAGAACAATAAAGATTCCTTTGATAACAATAAAATTCAAAGAGATAATGTATTATAAGAGTAATATGAAGCTGAAAATTCTAGATATAAACTTTAAATTCAAACTTTGTAGTAATAATTAGAAATAGTTAGCGGAGAGCGCAATCGAATTAAAGATTTTTATGAAAACAAGAAATAAGATGCAATTTCAAATTAGGGTAAACTTGAAAAAGTTACTAATGAAAATAAAAAACTTAAAATAGAAATTTACAACTTAAAAAAAGAAGTAGGGGACGTTAAAGCCTAATATATTAATATGGAAGAAGAGTACAAAAACTATTAAAGAAAAAGTCTCAACAGGTCGAGCAGTGCTACAGATAGATTATCAACTTCTTAAATTGACAAATAGTAAAAATTGGAAACTCAGTTTCATTTAGACGTTAAATAATTGAAACAAGCTAACCTTCAACAGAAGAAACAATTTGAAGATAGATGTTTTAAGTACGAAAGTCAAATATTAGAATTACAATTTGAACTTCAAAATTATTAAAAGTGAAATCATTACATATACTATAATTACACTTTCCTTTCTCCATTTCAGTTATGAACTTCGCGAATAATCATATGTATTCAATCAACCAGCAGCATGTTTCGAATAAAATAGAGCTTAAACCATAAGATGACTTTTTTATTACTCCAGATAATCATTTTATAGCAGTGAAAACAGATAATACGCAAACTTTTATAATCGACTTCGAAGCGAATTAAATAATTCCAACAACCCAGTTGGTCATGCTACCTACTCCAGAACAAAATGATCTCTCGGTATAAACTGTAACTAAGCGAGCACTAGCCGCCTAGTTCGCATCAAACACCATAAAGAAGCGCATGATCCGCTCCAAGGCCCTATACGTCTAGGACCCCACAAAAATAGCTAACAACCGCTCGCCTCTCGAAAATAATTTTTTCCCTTTCAATTTGGATGCGACAAAATAAAGCGAAGTCTTCCCTCTAAAGGGGCTCTTAGCCATCGAAAATCAGCTTTTTGCTCAAGTGAATGCATCAACTCTCTCAAAAGAGTATACAAATTTTAACACTTACAGAATCGCTGAATTTGCGTCTAAAGACCTTTAAAAACCCAATTATATTAACATTTAGATTACTGAAGAATTAGAGGCAATTTTGAGGGATTATGGTATGGAAGAGTCGTAGGAAAGCTTAGTACTGGCCAGTTTGATTCACTCGATTTCTACTTCTAAAGGTAATTTGCAGCATAACATTGATGTTTAAATCCGTAGAAAATTAGGTAATTTTAACTTAAATATTGTATAATAATATATTATATTATTAGCTTTGCATGTTTTCAAGTTTAACATAGGAATTGAGGTATTAGAGAGAATGGGTAAAATGACCAGCTTGTAATGCTAAAACTTTGTTCAGAAACTTGGATGCAAGATTATCGAAGGGTACGTAAGTTTTGAAGTCGGGGATGTATAGATTCATGTGTGAGAGGTTCAAATATAATATCACTTATCAATTTCTTGGATGTTTCCAGTGACCAAAACGTATGGCAAGAAGGCGTTATCTGTCTCAATTTCATCATACATATCAGCATCTTCGTCTGCTGCATTTTAAAAGCTGGTTTTGATTGCATTTCTAACCTGCTTCTGAGAATTATGGTCAATGATAATAACGATTTTACCATCTTTACCAAATCTCAACTGAGATTCTAGAGCACCACGCATGATATAGGTAGAGAGAGTTAATGATAAATATTCTCCCTGTGTAGATGCTAAAAATGTAGTAAAGCGTTGCAATGCTGATTTTCTAGCTCCCTTGAGGATTTCAGTATCACCGTCTTCGATATCCTAATATTCTCTTAATTGATATTTCTATTTAGCTAAAGCATCTTTAAGCTATAATAATTCTGGTTTAAAAACAACTAATGCATATGCTGCATGGCCGACATCCGACTAGGCTATTGTGTTAGAATTAGGCACTAATCCTGGAAGAGATGGAATAAGCTTCTCAAATTCACCTTTCTATGCTAAAGGAACACATACTACTGCTGACTCTAAATATTCAGATGATACCAGTAGGTTTCCTAGTAAAGAAGCAACAGATCTCTAGTGTACTGCGCCCTGAGTTGCTTTTTAAGCTGTATTTAAAGCAGAATCAGCCTCCGTGAACTCAGCTAAAATTCGGTTAAATTGCTCAACTCCAGAGTCAAATCTACGCTTTAAAGATTAAATAGTAGGAGGTATGAATTTTTAAGAAATAAAAGTTTAAACGTAGTCTTTCCAAAATTTATCATCAACTTTATGCAAACGAGCAGGTAAATGCTCTTGAGTAAGTCTTTCGATACGCGCTAACTATTATTATGCAGATTGTAGTAGTCTTTGAGAGTCGTCTACTTGATTCATCAATGCTGAAACTGAAGCAGCTGGAAATGAATCGCAAGAAAGAACCTAATAAATATTAGGAGATGAAATAGACTATTAAATTGTAGTAGGGATTTTAGGAGAAGCTATGATTGTGATGGCAAGTGACATTATGACGATTTGATGGAATTGGAATGCATTATTGTATATCAATATATAATAATATTAATTACTCATTACTCTAAGTCAATAACTTGTTACCTTTTTATTTTTATCGCTATCACATCCACACAACAAAATGTTAATGGATCTATCTTAACACTCATAATATTTACATGCTTATACTCATCTCGTAATACATCAATTAAATTCATGAAGTACTTATCGATATAAATATTTCCTTATTTATTACAAATAGGACATTAATGTTTTCTAAGGTAATCTTTATACTCAAAAATTTATAAATGATTGCACTAATCAGTTCTACAAGGTTAATTTATCATATTTTTTGTAATATCAGATGTAAGCTTTACAATAACTTACTTCTTACTCTTTAACTCGTCAATATCATTAACAATATACATATTCCCAATCCAATTTTCTAATATTTAGTCCACTAGTTCATCTTTTAATTTTATAGAATTAATTTTCTCTCCTACCTCACTAAAAGTAAATGATTACCGAATGCAAAATCTAATAAATTCCACTAAACTTACTTTACCTGACCGAATATAATGAAATATTTATCCTCTTGTTATTATTTTTGCTGCTGAAGGTGGAACTGCTATATTAATATCATCTAATAAATCCTCAAATATAGGATAACTTATAGCTATATTTAACTCTAATAATTTTAATACTTAATTAGGGATATTACTAATTAGATCATCATCTACTTCATATTTTGTTTCTTTGTACATAAGATAAGCGATTATAGAATCATATATAGGCTGATAAATAGAAGGTACTTTAATATAGAAGTTATTTAACTACGCTATTCTTAATTCATCAGAAATTAATACTCTACCAGTGTGCAATTATGTAATATCAACTATAAAAATATTTTAATGTTAAAAAATATCTAAATTTATGTAACTTAAAGACTCTAATGAAGTATAAATATTTTAATCAGAAATTTGGTTTAAAAAATGACAAATTCCTTCTATTTATGATTAATTTATTGTAATATTAATACATGATAATGAACTTAAAAATGACTGACCATTAACATCAAAAAATCGTAAGTCAGCTGGTATCTGCATTTAGTATTTACTATGTTTAATATAAATATAATAAATTATTATTAAATAAATATAAATGCCAAATCACTTTAGGGCCAGATCTTTTTTAAGCTTAGTCTCTTTTTCAGTATTACGACTAACTTAATGTTATTCATACCTTTGAATTGCCATATTGTTTATCTTAACAATTTTTCGTGAGATTAGCTTAATTTTTTCTTCAAATTTATCAAGCTATGCATCATACTATTTTAAAAGGCTAGTTTTCACCTTAATCTCTTCTATAAATATATTTTCTAACATAGAATCGCTATCAGAGGATATTTGACTTACCTCGTCAAATACCTAATTAAAATTAGCTCTCGATGCAACTCTTGTAAAAGAACTATTACTGGCACTTGAGTAACGCCCTAGTGAAGAATCATGTTTTGGTTTTATCATAATATTTTTGGTGCTACTAAGTGAAGGTAAAATTGATTAAATATAAATCTTTTAAAAGCTTTTAATGGCTTATTACTAGCCTTCGATTGATGTACCCATATTAGTAGTTGAAGTTTTGCTAATCAAATTAAAACAGTTCATTCTCTACTTTTTAGTAATATATACGCATATTTATTATATGATTTTTTAGTCAAGTAGAATATTTAATTTAGATAATTATATAACAATAATGAGGAAAATACGACTGTAATATTTAGTATATAATTAAATAGTATTTAAATTTGGAGTTTTACTGTCGATAATTACAGTATTCTGTAACTTCATACCAATAACAAGGAATATTAAATGTAATCTTTCAATCATTTCCAATCTTTTTCACCTTTAATACCCCTCATCATAATTTTTTCAATGGTAGGTGCATTTTCCTAATCGTCAAATTAGGCTTCTATCATGCCCTTTTTACTTAATATAACAATAATATCCTCAACTTTTAGATTCCAGCCCCCAATCTATGCCAAACCGCTTTAAACTGCTATTTTCTCTGGTTTTTCAGCTCCTTATTTGTAGTAAACAAGCATGGGAACTGCAGCCTCTGGCATTCCTGAAGATGCTTATTAAAAATCAATAACCAGGATCTTTAAGTGAATAAATCTCTAGGCTACCTCATTTAGCAAAGCGTTAATGAGCTTGCATTCCCTCAAATGCTCCGAATCAATATAAACCAGAATATTAACATTCTCTTCAACCTCAGATACATAATCTTATCTAGATATTCTTTTTATTTGCCCAAACCGCTTTTACGAACGCAACTAAGTGATGATATCTTTACGCTTTTAGCGCTCCTACTCGAAAAAAACCTTGTCCTCCTCATCTAAGAAATCTGAGAAAGAGGACGAATTTGAGGATAAATCATGAGCGATATTCTGCTCTAATCGATCAGTCCTAATTTTGCTGACTTGCTCAGCGTACTCAGCCTCCACTAGCTTTTAGTGGACCTCATTTGCATGTGTTCCTTCAAATTTCTTATGAAATATATCTTCCCACTCAGTGGTTTCTGGAGCATCAGCACGGTGATTCGTAATTTTATACTATGGTAAAAGGGACATTAACGTGGTTAGTATTACTTGATATTAACTATATAATAATGTAATAATTGGTTAGCAGTCAACTTTTTAGATGATTAATAGTTTCTGTATAATAATTATATTATACTCGTTTTTAGTAATACAATATTTACAAAAATTAAACAGTAGAATGCATTTTTGACATTAGTTGCTGTGATCAGAAAAATATTTTTTTTCAGAATAAATAAATCATCAATTAATTTGAGATAAATATAATTTCGTAAAAAAAATTAAATTAATAATTAGTATATAACTATTATAAATTTAAAGATTAGTTTAAGTTAAAATGACAACTCACTAAAAACCAAAATTTACTCTCTTATTGCTACTTACTGCAGCGGCGTCACTTCTTCCAGGATTCACGACTGGTAATTTTTCAGGAGATGTAGTTGTATAAATGTACATGCAAATTCATAATATCACTTATACTTAAGCATAGGCTAAGCTTGTTCCACTTGAAACTATGCTTAATTCTGCTGTATTAATAGGTTCAATTTCTATATCATTGGTATTTTCATTTATCTCTAAATCAATAGGTTTTAAGAAAACTGCAATTATTGGTTCTTCTGGGTCAATTATTACTGTTATTCTGTAATGCATTCCAGTAAGTGAGTATTTAATGCTTATTGGAAGAATTTTATAAGGATTTTTCATGACTATGTTCATGATTGCTACACTTATCATCCTTGGTGAATATACAGATCCTCATAAACGAGGATTCATGACATATTTCTTTTAAGTCATGTTTACTGTAGGTATATTAGTAGCTACTATCGTATTCTATATTATTAAAGTTGTTAATGTGAATATTTGGTATATCAGCTTTATCACTACTTTACCTTGGCCCATAATAGGATTAATCATTCTATTTAAAATCCCAGAATTTGAAAAGAAAGAAAAAGAAATTAAATATTACCAGATATTTAACAAAAAGTATATTAAAGTATTAGTCCCATGTTTATTATTAGGAACCTTGTAGCAATCAACAGGAATCAATGCAGTTATAGGTTATGCTTCAGAAACATTTAATGTTATATTTGGAGACTATAAACTTGCTGCTGTCTATGGTAGTTTAGTTATAAACAGTATTAATTTTGTCTCTCCCTTATTTGGATTGGTTTTAATTGAAAAATATGGTAGGAAAGCTTTATTATTTACCGGCACAGGATTATGTATTGTAGGGTAATTATTACTGTTATTAACATATACATTACCAAAAGAAAATACTTTTTTGCTTATAACCGGGGCAATTATATTCATTTTTGGATTCGAAATAGGTCCAGGCCCCATATATTATGTATTCTCAGCTGAATTATTCCCAGATATTGCAAAAAGCACTTTAGTATCAATTTTCTTCTTATTTAACTATATTCCAAATATTTTTGTAATAGTACTTTTCCCAATACTAACGGCTTATGCAAGATATATTCCATTTTTATCATACATTATTGCTATGTCTATTTTTTCAGGAATGTTAATTTTTGTTCTTCCTGATACGACTGGAAAGACAAACAAAGAAATTGAGGAGCTCATGATAGGGAAATCAAGTAAGGTTGAGAATATTGAACCTTTAATTTCGTATTTGACTTTTGTGGTACTCGCTATGCTTCTAAGTATAGTTATAGTTATGTCATAAATGCCAGATGTTTTTGTCTGATATTCATGTTACTATTCACTAAATTTCATTTTTGGAAACCATCTTATTTAAATAATGTTTTAATTTTAAAATCTCAACTATCAATAAGCACAAGTTATTAAGTCTATTCTGACTAACATATATATCATTTTAATATCAAACTATTTATAACTAGCCAATTTTTACTTATAAAATATATTATCAACTTATAAGACATCATAATAAATGCATAGAATAACGTAATGAAACTTTTCATTATTAACAGTACCCAAAAGCAACGTGTCATATCCTAAACTATATCTGAAATTTATTTTCATTCTTAAGCTTACATCAACTAGTACGATTCAGCCTATATCTTAATCCATTAATCATATTTAATGAATTTTCACTTAATAACCACTAAGCTCTCATTAGCCTTCACTATTATACTTTTGAATATAGATTCATGCTATTATTTTATCCAAAAACTGATCATCTAATTTGATAACCAAACTTTTGCATTTATATGTTATTATATCCAAACTTTATCTTAAATTTTCTACGTGTTTATTTCTATTATACTATTATTATACATTAATTTAACAATTAAAAAATGTGTTTTTACGAGTTACTTCCACAAAATATCAATATATATATTTTTATCTACAATCCGACAACGCTCCAATAATGGATAATAACATCTTCAACGCCGCCCAGAACCAGGATCGCAAGTACATCCTCAACTGTGCAAAAGCGATGCACTACGACATTTCCGAATCGGAGTACAACGACATGCTCCCGTCGTTCGCCTATTCGGACACCGCGGAGTCCCCGCGCAATCCCCGCACGAACTCGCTTTTCGGCTCCGATTCGCACCGAATTCTGGAGATTTTCGCCCCCAAAACCGCAAAAGGAGAGGGAAAAACCGACTTCTCGCTCCTGCTCACTCCGAAATCTGCTCGAGAATCGAGTTAGAAATCGACTTTTCACTCCAAATCACCGATGCCGGAAATCGACGACCGGGGCACCGAAATGCGCAAAAAGACCGTCCAGCTATTCCAGTTTGCGCGCAACATCTCGTTCCGGCAGGAGCCGGGGCTCGCAAAGCAGGGCACCGCGCAGATCGCTCTGTTCGATTCCAGCATTTCGAGCTCGTCGTCCTGCGGGGAGCTGAGCGCGCAGGAACTGTAAGAACTGCAAGAGCCGCAGCGCCTTCCGTTTATGGGGCTGAAAATCGAGATTCCGGAGTCCACTTTTTGCTGCAATAACGCAATGCCGCAGCTGTCGGGGCCCGCTGGCGCCTGCGATGCGGAATTCGTTTTCCAGCCCCGGCCTGCGGCGGGCCTGGAAATGTAGCGCGATGCCGTGCGGATGCTGGCGAACGTGGGGCTCCGGGGCGGGAGGATGCGCGCGCTGTCGCCTCTGCAGCTCAAAATGAAGCAGAAGCAGTCGCTCAGGAAGTGAACCAGCGGGCCCAGAACTTGCAGAATTCCAGGTTGTTCGTGACGTCCTGCCGGTACCAGAATCGCTCGAAGCGCAGCACGGTCCGGTCCAGCAGGCGAGTGAAATTTTCGATTTCGTGGGCATTGTTGAGGGGGTGCAGGAGCGCGAAAATCGGGTTGTTGTATGCGTTCAGCAGGTCCTCTGCAGCTCTATTGAGCGTCTGGTTGAAGTTCAGACAGATGAAATCCTCGTCGCAAAAATGCTTCATTTTGAATGGCAAACTTGTGTTTTGCAGAATATGAATAGAAAAACGAATTGATTTTAGAATTGGGGTGTTCGTTGTGAAGCCAGCCGTTTCCCAATCATCCAGTTAGAATTTGTCCAGCAGGGCAAACGAGAGCTCTTAAAAGTCGGTTGAGGGGTTTTCTAGATTGTGCAGGAAGGTAACACAAAGTTTAGTTTATTTCTATTGTTTTTAAACGATAAAAAGTAGCGGGAAGCATAAAAAAATAAAGGTGATGACAAGTTTCATTATTTGAGGAAAGAAATATAATAAAATTTAAATAGTAATCAATTAATAAATCAGAGGACTTCTACGTAATCAGGCATGACTAAGACTCTGCCGAACTGGTTCCTTGCATTAGGGTTGAATACCTAAATCTGAATACCGATAACACCTTATCTCATCTTGATGTGACGGATGGCACGATCTACGAATTCCTTACCAGGCTGACCAGCGGTAACGATGATACCTTCTTTGTACTTCTGGGAGTTAGCACGCTGTTGTCTTAATTTACCAGAAATAATAACCTGGCAACCAGCAGCCTTAGCACGCATGGCAGACTTGATAACAGACATGGCAGCTTAACGGATGGGTACCTGGTCCATGAGCTTAGCAGAAAGCTGGTCACAGAGGATATCAGCAGAGAGACCACGGAACATTATCTTGTCAGTGAAGATGGAGACGGCATTGAGGGGAAGGTTGAGTCTAAGGGCAATGACAGATTCTATCTGGTGGATTCTCTCGTAGTTTTCACCCCAAACGATCTAAGGTTCGCCAACTTTGATGGTGATTTCAACCTGGTTGAAAGCACGACGGAAAGAGCAGCCAGAATAACCAGCATCACGAAGTTCGCGTTTGAAGAACTCGTGGAGTTCGGCTTCAGCGATGCATTCATCAATGTACATAGCATAATAGGTCTTGTTCTGCATGACAAATGGAGTGGAAACAAAAAATTAATTTAATTATATATAAATATTATACTAATAATAATATAATATTGTAAAAATTGAACAGTCCTATATTTTCTTAGCATTGTATATTATTACCAAGTTGCAACTTTGTATTAAAGGGATCAGTCCCACTCAAAGTAATTTAAACGAAAACTATATAAATTTAAAACCAATATCATTCTTCTGACAGCATTTAAATAATAACGTCGCTAATTTCTTATGCTATTCCTTTCTTTAAAATAGAAACGGTAACACCAACAATCACCTGTAAATCTTAGTCCAGCTTACAAACTAGTGTTTCCTGTTCATTACCTAAAATTAAATGACCTGTCGACATCTCTTCAACGTAGTCAAATTTTTACCAATTAAAATTTATTCCACTTGATTTTAAGTGCTCAACCAGCTGCCCAACTTCAAAAATTTAAGGTACATCAGGACCTGTAAAAGATTTTGATTAGTAACAATACCCTGCCGATTCAATATCAGATACTATAAATATACCAGCACATTAGTCTCTGTATAATATTGCAAGGTGCTCAACCCAATCTGCAAAATGCATCATTTAAGTCATTTTTGCGTAATTTTAAAGTGGTCAGAGTTTTAAATATTATTAATATAATAATATAGATTTATAAAAAGTTCTATATTATTACTATATGTAAAATAGTAGTTTGTATAGTTCATAATATACAAAAAATATTTCCTTCTAAAAATGCTCACACTTCCATAACGTACGTTTTAGATTGTTGAATTTAAACCATCCCCTTCTAAAATATAGTTATCGCCTGATGTTGAAATTCCAAATTCTTTATTTACACCATTAAAAAATGAACTTAAATCACTTAAGTCTTTGAAAATTACAAACCAATCAGTAACTTTTACAATGAAGAAGCCAGAAGACAAAGAATTAGCATTTGAATCCTTATAAAAACACCTTAACCCAGACTTTGTAAATTCTACGGAAGAAATGATTACAAAAATAAATAAATATGGGAAAGATACTAAAGGTGCTTTTAATTAATTACTAAGAAGTGCAATTTGGCCTATTTTAAACAGAGATGGTGGAAGCTGCGAGCTCTTAGAAATTAAAGAAGGCATAGCATATCTTAAACTAACAGGTGCATGTGGTAGCTGTCCTAGTAGTACAGGAACCATTAAAAATTTAATAGAGAGGTTAGCAGTTGAATTTGTAGAAGGGATTAAAGAAGTTTAATAGGTCTGATTTTATCCTCTCATTGGAAAGATAGTTTTTATTTCTTTGTGAAATATTAAGTAATCTAGTTATAATACTATATAATTTTATCTTCTTTGCTCATAATTGCAATTAAGTAATATCGAACATAAACTATATAGTATCCAGTTTAATTAGCATTTGTAAACCACATTCAAAAATAGTGATAATATATATTCTATATACGGATAATTTTATATTTAAAATGCCAATTTGCAAATGTACTAAGAACAAAAAATAATTTGATGCATAATTTGAGCAAATAGGCAACCTAATAAGTATTAATAATAAATATTTTATCAATCTATAGTCCCGGAATATTCGTATTATTAGAAACGGATTTAACTAAATTTATATAGACTCCGACTCAGGAATCTCTGTAGAAATTAAAAATGATTTATCATTACCATTAGAGAAAATAATCGAATAGCCCACGTATGTTGCAATAGTATTAGATGGTATCAGGCTGTATAAGTGATTTTATTAAAAATTAAATAAATTATCACTTTGAACTCTTTGGTACTATTTTATAAACATTATCTCTGCCTCTCTAACAAATTGGGCAATCTCCAACCACACTATCTGGTATAATATGACCACATTAGTACCTGGTAAACTCTGTGAACTCTACTGCCCCATCTATGCTACCAAGAACCTCATGCATGGTACTATAAACATCAAAATTTGAACCTGCTTATTCACCAAAGATTTATATTAGTTCTTGATTTTGTTCATCTTATGGACAAGATGCCGCAGCTGCAGCTACTAATAATAAACTAGGTGAAATAGCCCCTTCCGCTTGGGTTTGAAGATTAAAGTATTAACTATTTAGATTTAGTAACTCATTAACTTTAGTAGCATATGGAGTATTACATGAAGGCTAATCTTCTGCATCCAATAAGTTCTCAGCATTTTCTTAACTTATTGGTTTTGCTATTGGAACAATCACTTCATTATCAACTACAATATTTTGAAGCTAACTCTAGTAAGTTTCTAGCATCTTTAAAGCTTAGTCTGGTATTTCATTGTTATTAAGAGATTCCACAAGTAGCTAATATATTTCATTATCTAATGCTCTAAATTCCATTTAAAATTATTTTATTTTATATAATAAATATATACCACAAAAACTCAATCCTGCTTTCTTGGAGCACAATTTATTATGCTATCAACCCTTAAAATTTGTTCTGCCGCTTCACTAGCGTAAATTAAAACATGCTCTTTCATCCAACAGCTTTCATAGATACCTAACTTTCTGACATCACAGACACCACCTTTAATCATGTCAAGACCAATATCTTTCTAACCTTCAAAATGCTTATTTCTTAACACGGCTTATAATTCTTATCCGTCAAAACCACCATTACTAGCAACGATAGCAGGTAATTATCTTAAAGCAGTAGCAAACGACATCATGCACAAAGCTATCTTTCCAGATTATTTTCTGCTCGCCTCTTCAACAGCATTAGCCATCTCAGTTTCAGCAACACCAGCTCCTAGAATAACACGATTATGTTTATCAATTGTTTACGAAACAACGCATAATGCATCATGAAGAGAGCGTTCGGCCTCATCTAAAATATGACCAGATGCACCTCTGAGTACGATTGTAGAAGCTTTAGAATTAGGTAAACCAGAGAAACGAATGAGTTTATCATCACCAATCATGATTTCTTCCACGAGTTCGCATGTACCTAATTTAACAGCATTGGGAGTATCAAATGTTGATACTATATCAGCATTATCAAGAACTAAAGATAAACGGTCAATATTTTCGAATTCAGCATTTTCGATCGACAGTATTTTTGATTTAGCAAATTGATTAGTAGGGATATCATAGATAAGTTATCTGTTGATGAATACGTTGCAATCATGCGATATAATTTTCTCACATTTATTCAACATTCTTTGACGTTCAGCTTACTAAATATCTTCAAGTTTTTGATGGGAATCTACTTTTACAGAAGAGCCTTGGATTTTGATCTTATCTTGATCTAAAGCAGTATTAGCTAAAAGAATCTTAGCTTACGAAATTTATTTAGGACAACCTTGACCAATTTTTTTATCTAAAATAAACCCAGAATCTAAATATGAGTCAGTAAGCACACCACCAGCTTTTTTCAAAATTTAAACATGCTTTAAATCAGTTGAACCTTATAATTTAAGAACGGCGTCAACAGCAAGTTATGCGAAAAGTTCTTAACAGTTAGATAAAACTTTAGACCCCATAGTAGTTCTAGCAATTTTAAGCAAATCAGCTTTGATGTCAGATGAAGTTTCAGAAATCTCTAACAAACGAGTACGAGCGGCATCAGCTGACTTTCTATAACCTTCAACAACAGTCATAGGGTGAACACGATCATCAAGAAGTATTTTTGCTTGTTTAAGAAGCTCACCTGCAAGAACACAAACTGATGTTGTACCATCTCCTGCAGTCTCATCTTGAACACGAGAGATGTCAATCAATACACGTGCTGCTGCATTTTCGATAACAACTGATTTTAAAATAGTAGCGCCATCGTTAGTGATCCTAACACCACCTTAAATAGACTGAAGAATTTTATCCATACCGGAAGGACCAAGAGTAGTTTTTACCATATCTGAAATAGCAATAGCACCTACTAATGTTGATAAACGAGCATCTTCTCCTTTCTCCTAAGTAGATCCTTACTTAAGAACTTACATTTAAGTTTACTGATCCATTTGACTTTAAAGGGAAAAGGAAATTCTAGTGAAATTTATTAGATATATGATATAATATTACTAAAATTTCTTTTGACACTCAAATGATTCTTCTTGGAAAGGGTTGCTAAAACATTGTGTTCACTGATAATACATGGATTTATCGTATCGCTCATGTCAACTTACTATATCCTAGATTTTGTATATATTCTGAGTTTCATAATTCCTTTACTCCTTTTCATGACGATAGTATTCTCAAAAAATGTGAAGCACTGGCTAACTAGAAACTCAATTCTTTGACTAGGAAACTCTAGGTTAAAACTATGAAATGTATAATTATTAAACCAAAGTCGCCAGCGTTATATAAAAATGATTAACTATTTAACTACACAAAACGTGCCAAAAATATTAATGCTCATGACAGCCAAAAATTATTATTTCTGTTAAAAACACGATAAAATCCCTAATTTTAACTTTAAAAGATGGGTAAATATATATAGTTAATAGATTGTGATTTAGATCTAGGAGCAATATACTTAAATAATCCAAACATAGCTAAAATTTGTACGCTTCTACTAGATTTTTATTCATTTTACAATGGTTTTTTAATTTAGCTTAATGAGTTTTATTCTTATATCCACTCAGAAAGCTATGAACCATACTTTTTGGAAACATAAAATTTTATTTCTATGGTACTTAATAAGAATACATTGGATCTAAAAAATACATTTCAAAATCGATAAATTTTATTTCAAGCAATGAAATCAATTGCTGATGCTTCTATTATCTGCTATTCAGATCATGTAGAATTGATTGATATTGAAATGAAATGTATGAAAAATAAATGGAACAACTGGTGGAAAGTTTATGAATAATGAGTATTATATAGAATATTGATTAATCATATTTTTTTCCACTTTAATGGGACGTTTCACTGGGTCAAAGTAATCAACGCTAAGCCGAGTGGCAATGAATTTATAACGAAAGCCTGACACAATAATACCATATTATTTAACATTGGATGAAGATTATTAATCTTAAATTGTCACAGTTTTTAAATAGCATCATGAATTTAACGATGAAGTTCTCTTAGACTTTTTATGTCAATTTACTAAAAAATAGCTTACCAAAGCTCGCTAGTAACCTTATAGTGCTATTTAAACTTTTAAAAGGAAAAACAACATTCAGTGATAATTGATATTAATTTGTTTATTTATTATTTCAATTTTTTGTACTTGACATGTCTTAGTAGTAAGACTAGTTTAAAAAAACTAAAATGAATAAGTATACAAATAATATCACCAATCCCCACCTCTCCATGCTCTTTTAGTCCTTCCAGACAAACTAATTCCCCCACTTTTTTTAATTCTACTAGGCTCATAAGTTCCAGGGCCTGGTACCATACTCTATTGAACATCCTTATACCTCCCACAGATATGCAACTCTGTAGATTTTTTAATTATAATAGGTGTATAAGCACCTGGGCCTGGAACAATATCCTTATTATTAATATAATTCTTTCCTCCAAACGTGAATTTTGGACCTTAAATAAGATAATTTGTATCGTAAGTACCAACTCCAGGAGTATCATCGTGTTTTATATCTTATAACCTATTTGCTATTGATATACATGAATGTGACTAAACCTATTATGCATGGTATGCTCCTGGACCTGGAACCTATTTATAATCTTTAACTATGAATTTACTTCCTATAGTATATGAAGGCTTACGGTGGTTAATTATATCAAAATTCGTAACATATGTGCCTGGACCAGGAACTTTATTTATAGCAGTATCTTTAAGCTTATTACCTATACTTATTGATGGGGCAGCTTTTCTAGTAGTATTTACATTAGGGTTATAAGCTGCGGGACCTGGAGCAGTTGCATCCTAATAATAATCCATTTTGCGGAAGTTAAACAATCAAGGAACTATTGCAATTAATAATTTGATATTAAATAAAATAAATAATAATCGTTATTTAGTCATAAATTAATATATAAATTAAAAAATGGAAATGATAACTTCTCATTTGTAAAAAATTGATTTTCAGATTTAGCATTCTAATAATTATTAGTTACAAAATTAAAATCTAAAATAAGAGAATTTAGATCTACAGTAATCTGTCTTCAATTAAAACATAGAAATATAGCAACTATCCCAAGATTTATAATATATCTCTTAAATGTATGAAACTTAACAAAATAAAATAAATATTTTAGAAAATTAGCTGAAAATTAAATCAAAATCGTAATAATGCCTTAATAACGAGCTTTCAGTCCTTTAAAATGATGTAAATGTGATGAATGCAAAAATCGATATATAAGCTTCTCAAAGTATAACAACAAAGCATGAAAATTTGCAGTAAACTTTAGCACTTTAATAGGCAACCCAAGAACTTGACCAGCATCTTATTCTTATCGATAAACTTGAAATTTAAAATGATTAATTTATCTCCAAAATTTAGCATTAAAATTAAATTATCATGAATCAGGATTCATAATTTTAAGACTTTTCTATAAAAATTAAACGTCAAATTTAAGAGTTAACCATTGAAAATGAAGCTAAAAAAGAGTCTGAAACAATTTTGGAATCATATTTAAATTTGTTGAATGATAATTTATAAAATATAAAATTAATCAAAATTAATATTATTGATTCATAAACTTAACCACCTTATTAGCAATGCTAAATGATAATTAATGATTTATAAGAATCAATCAATTCTCCAATAGCCAATGATATTATAACATCTTCTAAAGAATATTTATAATCTGGCATAAATATAACTGACACGAATTTAAAATTTATTAATCAAAAATAGAGTAATTTAGAGGAAGCATCGACTTAAACAGAATTTATGGATAAGATTTTAACATCTTAGTAATCTATTTAATGTGAGATTAATACAAGTACTAAATCCAGTCAATATGGCATATAAAACATAAAAACGACATAAAATATCTTCCTAGCGTAGAAAAATATAGTGGAAAAGAACCGACAGTAACGGTTACATATTGAAGATTTATATTTGAACAGAGAACTTAAATTTCAGAGAACCTTTAAGGTAATAGAACTGAGCTCTGAAGATGAGAAGTGAAAGATGAATAGTCACTAGTCATTGATAATATTATAGTTTGGATTTTCTTTCAAATTTAGAGTATAAAATCTATTAAGGACCTGTTTTGGAGTTCTACACGAAAGTTATGCCGCTATTTATGAGGTTGACAAATTATTATTGTAACCTTAAATAACAATTAAGTCCTCTTATGTTTTGAATCGTCCTTTCTAAATGGTAGGATTTTGAACGCGATTCCAATGTTAATAGATAGATGAAATAGATTTTTTAGTACCAGTTTTTGATTAAAACTCCTTTTAAACTATTTTTTTGTCTTGAAACTTCTCAATCAGATCTTCTAGCACTTATTCTTCTTGTTATGACCATTTTTATTTTGACCCAGAGGATGAAGATTAAACGGAATTGCTTTCACTTTTCGGCTCAATGATATCTTAGACAAGTTTCACTACATTATCATGCCAAACTTAAAAATCCTAAATTTTAACTTAATGCTTAGAATGTGGACATACAATCTAAATTTTTTCGTCTTTGGTGAATCCAATCATTTATGACGATAAATTATCATTTATCAATTACGCATATTCTTAAATACTCTCCATAGCATATTTTTTAATATTAACAAACGTTTCCGATGAGTGGTATTTGTAAATATTGGAAAGTGCTAGATCTAGAGCGGATTCCATTTTTATGGAGTATTAAATTATTATTTATCATATAATATAATTCTGCTACTATTTTAAAATTATACAGTATACAAACAATTGATCTATAAATATTCAATAATCAGATAACTATGGGAAATATAAATATACTTCTTGCTTGAGTTGCTCAATTTCGCTCCATCTAGGATGTCCAGCCCAAATTTTCATTAAACTAGCCAAGATCTAGCTACCCTATTCAAATTTAAGCAAATATCGTTTTATTAGTACTTACCTAATCCATTCCAACATTTAATCCACAAATCCATCTTTTAACAACTTTATTATTTCTTCTATTAGCTGTATGCTTAACTCTTCATCTAACATTTATAAGCACGGTCCAGTTCTATTCATAACTTGAAGCAACTCTTTTTAATAATTTTTATTCGATAAAGCTTCTGTACTTAAAATAATTTAATAAGCCTCTAAAATTCTTCCCTTCTCAATCAACTACAATGCCACTACCCCAAATGTAGTTTAAACTTATGGAACAAAACTTCTAGATACTTTAATTTTTTGACTAGCTGTTAATTTTAAATTTTAAGTACTTGTATTTTAATATTTTTATAGTTATTTTTCTATTTTTGTCTTTGGTATAGGAGCTAAAAGCTGCTATTTATTTAGAAACTCCTTTTAAGAATCCATAATTTGATTCTTTAATTATTCATTTAAATCAGATTAATTAATTGAATGTTAAACTGATTAAAACATACTATCAACTGGTTGTATACTACTAAAATTCTATAAATTTTTCTGTTCAGGGTAATGTTAAATAGAACTTTACAAAGTAACTTCTTATTATGATTTTTAATTTGAACTACTATCAAACATAATTTTAGATGGGTTTGAAGGTGATAAAATAGATGATGGCGGGCCAGTTTTATTTGATTTAACACTACTAAGTATCGAATTAACTTCTCCTTCAATCGGCAAATCACCATAATATTCAGTATTCTAGCTACTGCCTCGCAATACAGAAAGAATTTCTTGTTCTGGCGTGAAAGCTTCTACAAAATCATTATTATCAGCTTTATATGATATAATCTTCGCTGAATCCTCAGACAACCCACTAGAGCTGCCATGCTCATCTTCTTATTCTTGTATAGTTTCTTCCTCGACATCACTTATAGTTTTGCTTACTATACCTTCAGTTTCAACATCTCCACTCTCTTCAATATTTTCATAAGTTTCCTCCTATTACTCTTTATAACTAAAACTTTCAAGCTAGTCTTGTGATTTTTCAACTTTCTCTACTTTTTATTCCATTTAGACTTATTTTATTTTATTGATTTCCGCTTTCCATTAACCAAAATCATCAACCCCATCCTCTTATTTCCTTCTTTCTTCTACCTCATTAAACTTGTTAAGACCGTTTCTTTTGGCATTTCTATCAACACAGCTAATTCGATCCCGAAATTCCCTAAAACTACATTTTTTAGGTTCGTTTTTAGCATCAAAATCATCGATAAATTAGCTCATTTTTGTGCTTAAAAACTCCTTAAAAAGGTTGCTGCAACGAAATCCTGCGACTCTGACGTCACTAACTTAGTCATATTTTAGTGTCTATATTTTTAGAAAAATCTGCTTCGCAGCTGTCAGATTTTCTTCAAAAAACCCTGCCAGAACGAGTTTCTCAAGAATTAAAAAAGCTTGTTCACGTGTTTTATGAAATGTCAAATGCAATGACTTTATGGCAATTTCTGCCAGTTGGGAATGGAAAAAATTGATATCCAAAAGTAAATTAATAACATAAAGTGAATTATATTGCAATCGATTTCTTAGTTTGTCGTGATAATTTTTGGCTGTCTGAACTGCAAGATTCCCTAGTTCTGATACTTTTAAAAAAGGAGTAGAAAATTGAATTTAATAAGAAAATGCGTCAAAAGCAATAGTTTTTGTAAGAAATGATTATTTTTAAGCCGCGAAGGATAATTCTTCGAACAGTTTCAACTGATGCTTTTCTGATGAATTTGATAAAATTGTGAGTTGTTCAAATGATTTAGCAATTTATTATTAATATGTTATAAGAGTGATTTCTGGATCTTACATGCGCTTTATTAAGAAATTTAATATATTTATAAAAAATGGTGCAATTTGATGAAGATGGGCTTTAATTAAATCATCTAGAACTAAAAATGTAGATTTTCGCATAAGTATTGGTTATAAGGACGTCGTTTATGTTATATAAGAGATAAAAGTTTTGAACTGCGAAGGTGTCTCTAAATTATTAATCATTGTTTTAAATTCATCATGTGCTATTGAAACAGTAGATAAATCTCCTGCCTTTTGTAGAGATTTAAGGACTTTATCTCGTAATTTCTAGTCAATCGGAACTGCAAGTTTCCTTTATTCTGTCATTATTAAAAAATTTAATATTATAATATCATACATATATTATTAAGATATCGGATACTTATTAAATTTTAATTTTTTATTTTTACAATAATGAAGTTCCTACTTAACGTAACTATGCAACTGAATAATATAATCAAGTAACTTTATTTTACTATAAATATATAAAACTATATTTTTCAATATTTATAACGGTTATAATTATTTAGTCACAATCTGCAGTGTATGTTTTCATATTAAAAATTATAGCACTTAAATTTTTACTATTGTCTTTTAGTCATAATATCATTTTAGTAGTAGTTAGGCAGCTTTAAAAATCTAGATATTAATCGGGATATATTGATTAATAAACTATGAATATCACCTAGAATTTAGTATTATTTGAAAATGATTTATTTAATTCATACTGGTGATACGTGTAGTTTAATTATTTATAATATAATAAGGTCAATAATGATATAATATTATTCCAAAATAGCAAATAACAACTTTACAGATATAATAATGTCAGGTTATCATTAATTATTTATAAATAGTTACATGCAATAGAGGTTCTAAATGAAAAAATACATTCATATAAAATATGATAAGTATATTGTAGTAAATAGAGAATATATTACAAGGGGTGCTTAGTTTAAAAGTTAAAATGGAAATAATATCCTAATTTAACATATTATTTATTTTGAAATCAAGTATTACTTGATTGTTTAAATAATATACATCTACAAATATAGTAAAAATAACCATACCATAAATCATAATAATTTAAAGTAGTAATAATGATATTCTAATATTTTTAAATAATTACTATCCCTACTAACCAATAAATGAACGAAACTGAAAAGGTTGCAATCTATATTGCTTAATAAGGGATTTGCTCATTTTAATAAATACAAAGAGGAACTCAAATTGAGTAGAAGAAGTTATATGATATCCTTAATGCTCTATAGGCAATAAATTTAATAAACAAGGATAAGGAAAAATATAAAGGAAAATACAAGTTTCTGAATGGAGAAAAATTACCTAACGCAATATTTTGGGATTTTGCATTGAAAATTGAATAGAAATAACTTGAAATAATTGAAATGATAAGGATTTTAGAGATTAAAAAGGAATAGTGAGATTTTTTAATGTAATAATTATATTTTATTTAGTAAATATTTATTAATTATAGTTAGAAGTAAATTACTTGATAGAATATAGTTAATACTATTATACATCAATATATAATAAATAATTTAAAAATGGGTAAAGGGATCAAATCATTTGTATTTAATGAGTTGGCATAATTTTTGATTAAATCAACTGATACAGGTTACTAAATATTTTAAACTTCACCTTTTAAACTACTAAGAACTGTCAATATCGGGTAAAAAGTAAGCAAAATTGCGATGAAGCAAAATAGCGCTATTTTAGCTTTATATATTGATAATAAATCAATTATAACTATTATTGATGACAATACTCTATCAATATTAGCAGAAATAGAAATTAATTCACAACTTAACCACTTTAAGTTTATTGGAGATTTCCTATTTTTATAAACTGAGAAATCAGTTTAGGTATATGAAATTCCAAGTCTTGCTTTAACAATCGAAATAAATTGTCTGCAAACACCTTTCTCTGCCTTATGCAACAGTTAATTTTTGGAAATTTTGACTTCTCCAAAATAAGGGGTATTAGAGCTTACAAGAATAAATTTTATTAAATTTGAGATAAATTCTGTTCAAAGTTAAGTATCCTAATCTAATTTAACGTGTTTACTCATATCTGAAGAATTTGTATTTTCGGGGTCAGAAGCTGGCAAAACAGTAAATGTACTAGAAAAAAACCATTTAAAAACTGTACAAACAATACGTAGAGGTGAAAATAAATCTAAAATTGTCAATATTGCCTTTAACGAAAATTTTCTGGCGGTATCTTCTGAACATGGTACAGTTCATATTTTTGACTTTTAGAATATTAAAAATATAAGTAAGATGGTCAAACTTTTAAGACAAGAACAGAGGGCTACAACATTGATTAAATGGGTATCTGAAGGTGAATATCATTTGGTGGAGTTTCATTTGAATGGCGAGCTTCAAATATTAGCTAAAGGTAAAATTTCAAGCTATTAAATCAGGAGCGATGGAACCGCAAAAAGGGTTGCTAGAGTTGCGCTAGAATGAGTTGGGGGATTTGGTTATGATAAATGGATTAAAATCAAGCTATTTCGACATATTTTTTTAATTTTTAATATAATATTAGCTTCAGAGTATAATTAGTTTGTCAATTAAGTTTCTATTTATAGTTATTGAATTAATATATATTAGGCAGCTGAGTGTATGAGTAGATTAAATAATATTTAATAAGAATTAATTACATAAATAAAAATAATTCTTTAAAAATGGGATGCTTCGAATCTATAGATATGCAAGGCAATCCTTTTAACTCTTAAATTGAATAACATGATTTCATTAGTTAACAAGGCAATAACATATTTACTAGAAATATACTAATGTAAGATAATTAAGCTAATTAAGAGTCATAAGTTTCACTAGATATATGCTAGTAGTCAACCACAACTTTAGCTCCATTAAGTAGGGTTCAACAATATTAATTAAGGATCCACAATGACGAATTATAACCTAAAACTATTATTAAAGCTGCTCTTCTGTATGCAGTTTAAGAGTTTAGTGATGCCGAAACAGAATTTTTAGAAGAATAGGAGAATTAAATAAAGCAAGGATATTGATCTTTTGTTACTGTTAATGTAATAATGTATTGATATGAGCTATAGCTGAACCAAGTTAGTGATAAAAGATAATTTTATGAATTAGTTGTCATTTTGTATTATAGAATAAAATATTGGTACTATTGATTGTAAAACGTGATAAAAATGTTAAGAAATGAAAATATTACTTTATCAATCTAACTCAAAATTGAAATTGTAGTCTATAGTATATTCTTCTTCGGTAAAATTGAGAAGAGGAATATAAAGAATGCTATGTTTTTGTGGTTCTTGAACTGAATTTTTACATTTTTGAGTCCAAAGATCGAAACATTATCTAGGTGTCTTATCTATTTCAGTTGAAATCACTTTCCAACTGATTCTGGTATTTCCTGTTGCTAATTATGCTGAAACTAAAGTAAGCAATTACTCTATTTATTGTTCATTCCAGCGTTGGTAAATGCGTTTCATTTATTAAGAATAAGATAAATATTTAAAGCAATATTTATATATTTATGTTAATACTCACTTTATGCTTTTATATAGAAAAAAGATTGTATAAAAATAATAATATAATTTACATTAAACTTAGAAATTAAAAATAAAACCAGTAGTATTATCATTATACATAAGAACCTATATAATAAAAGATACAGAGACGCAATAACTTATGCTTTGGAATGTAGTTTTTATTATTTTAATAATAAAATATATGAAAAATAATGCAATAAATAAAAAATAAAATAACTTTCAACCCGTACTCAATTAAATTTATAATTATATATTAATATACTAATAATGAAGTTTTAAGGTCAGATGATAGATGCATTTGTATATATTATAATTATTATTTGAATGGTAACATTACATGTAAATATTTAAAATGTATTCAAATCAATAAATTTCTTCGCTGATTTTCCTCTTTTTATTTTTAAGCTTCATCCATCTCTGTTCTTTATAGTGGTGGATTCAAAATAGCAACTAAGAATAAACATGTTGATTAAAACATTGTATTTAATATAAGAGTGTTTCTATAATTGTAATTTTACATTTATCCTACAATAAAGCCAGCTGAAGTTCTTCCTATGGAATTTCCAATTTAAAATAATCCCATAACTTTCCCTCTTGTTTCTGGACGTGTATACATAGATAGTAGCTATAGAAATAGTGAATCAGAATAAATTGATGCAATAGTACTTGTTGTAATTGTTAAATACATAATGTTTGGATTTAACGGAGGATTTATTGAAAAATTTATAATAGCTTCCCCGATTGATAAATACTAAGCTAAAATAATAGCTCTACATTCACCAATTTTATTGATTAAAAATTTAGTTCCAAATGATACTAAAAGAATTGCAATAGCTAAGGCTACTATAGAAACTGTAGATAAAAATTCTTTAGATTCGTTAGGATTGGTAAATCCATAACTTTTTAGAATGTAATAATTTCCACCTATACGTAAATTATTATCTGCAGTTAAAGAAAATAAATAACCAAGAAATAAAATAATTATATTCTTATTAATTATCAGCTTCTGTTTCACCGCAATTTTTTTTGTTTTAACTAATAACTTATTTTTCTTTAAATATCTTTTAAGGTTAACAGATTACGAGCTTTCCTTCAAAAAGCAAATGGCAATAAGTAAGTTTAAAACGAAAAGAAGCATAGCAGTGATTTAAGAATCAAAGAAAGAGAAAGAAATTCTTAGAAATATCTCCTAAAATGTCATCTCTGGTGTGGTTTTGTATTTTGGCAAAGCGGAAAACAGAAATTGCACACCAAAAGATAATAAACTTCCTGTAAGCGCAAATACATTTACTAAAACAACTACAAATCCTCGAATTTTTGGAGGTGCCAGATCAGTAGCCATTAAAAATGAAATAGGAGTTAGAACTGCGCCACTTCCCTATAAGCCACGAAGAGTTTACATAACAATAATTGCAATTTAATTATCTACTATATAAGATATTATTATAAAAAGTATACTAGTAAGGGCGTATATTATGTTTATTATTATATACACAGTTTTTCTGCCTATTTTATCTGAAATCCAAAGCCAAAATATACTGAAAGGTATTTATACTAAATTAAAGTACGAACTAAGATTAGAGATATCCGAAGCAGTAGCACCACGGTAAGCAATATAATAGATTGCATTTATAATTTATAAAGATAATGATAATGATGATAGAGTAAGAAGAATATAAACTGCCCATAAATTATTTGAATAAAACTTAGGTTCATGTTCTAAATTATTATTAATATCAATGACTGATAAACAGTCTGCTCCACTAATGCTGATAAATGTTTATATCTCAGCTTAAGTGGGAATATGCTTTAAAATATCATTGTTATTAAAATCAAAAGATGGGAAATTATCAGATTATTCTAATTGCTAATAAATTTATAAAATATTTTTTAACATATTGTAAAAGGTAAGTTCCATATCATAAATGTTAAAATGAGCTGCTAATACCTCGTAACAATTTAAAAAGGAGTTATATTTTTCTTATTGGTCTTTCTAAATTTAGGTTTAAATTTTTAATACTATCTCATTAAACACACCCAAATTGATATTACTAACAGTTGGAACTTGAATTTATAGCTATTACGTAATTTTAGTAAACAGTTATGACTAAAAAAGATGCATTAATGAAGAATCAATATCTGACTCAATATTATACTATTTGAAGAGGATGCTTGTATATTGAGATATTCTATGCTGGTTTTTACACTAAGCTAGGTGATAGTCATCTAGGCCAAAGTCCTTCGTCATTTTTGCTGCATATATAATTATAAATCGATATATTATGTGATTCATTGTTAATTTAGTTTATTGGTTATTGTTTCTTTTACTTTATATATAAAAAGATACAATCTTAATATTGAAATACAGGTTACATAAAAAGGTTCTGTCGTATTATATAAAATATATAAATTATTTATTTAAAATCCTTATTTAATAGCAAAGTAATTTAATATAATAATTATTATATTACAGTTAAATGAAAATAAAACGTCTAGCAAATAAATCAAAATTAATCATCATAAAATAAGTTTCTTTATTAATTATATGTATAACTATTATAATACGAAAAGAAACTCTTATATAAATATCCCACGTAACTGGAGAAATAACATAAATATTAATCTGAGGAATTCTCTTTATAACATAATATAACTTTGTATTAGCGAGTTTTAATTTAATAAAAACAATAAATAGTCTAATCAAATATCTACAAATTTATTTACTTTTAGCTATAATAAGTTTAATTTCCAAAGCATCCTATTGAATACCATACGATTAAATTTAAGTTAACTTTACAGCATTTGAACCAGTCTTTGCAATACTTTTTATTGCTTCGAATTCTATTTAACCCGTAATTTTGAGCGCCAAAATTTCGCCCCACTATTCCAAAAAATGAAAAATGTGTAAAAACAAACTGAACCATTCACATCCAAAACCATATCACTACAGGTGTTTCTCTTCTAAGTTAACTGCTACTTTGTACTCGCCTATCAGCAAATCCTCGAAATGCTCCGCCTCCCAAGAAGCCAATTTCGCTGAAAACTCAGCTTTCGCTTCTTCCCATTCTGCAATTTTTCGCTAAAAACGCTGATACTGCTTATCCTCTTCCTTATCCCAATCGACAACTTTCCGCTCCTTCTCGAAGCAGTACTTTTCGCAGTCAGAAACAACGCTTTTTAGCTCGAATTTTGGCCTGCAAACTTGCTGATATTCTTATAAATTCTACACAAACTTGCTAACACAAAAATCTGGGAAAGCGTCCGAAATTTCGTGCTTCAAATCGTTCTATGTGATGAACCAGTGGAGGAGGAGACGGTCATAAGACGCGTTTTCCTGGTGCGCTAAAACTGCTAAACGCGCGTTTTCTGCACTAAAAGGGAGTGGAAAAAGGAACGAAATTTGCTGTCGCGCGACGGCTTCGTTGAAGGAACATCCGCCGCGAAGCGCAAAAACGTCGACATTTCCGGCGATAACGCTTCCGGAATTTACAATTTCATATTGATTTTCCACTTCTTCTGCGTCGAAAAAGCGGCCCATAAGAACATCAAATTTTTCGTTTTTCATGTACTTGAAAAGCGCGCATTTGAGGCAAATTTCGCGCGCAAAATTGTTCTCTGGCCAGTGCTTGAAAGAGAAAGAAATGGCTATTAGCGCAGTCAAATTGTAGGCTAAAAGTTCATTTTCTGGAGCAGTTTTTAAATTTTAAGAATTCAAATCAATTTTGAATTTTCGCTCCAAAACTAAAGTCCAAAATTAAATTTCGTAATCCGCATCGTAGAACTAAAAAGGTTCTGCTGGAGGCAGAACAGCGAGTTCTGTGAGTTCGTTAATTTGCGAATTTGAGAGCTTCAGAACATTATCAATCATGTTTTCATGTTTGAAAGAAGTTATAGAGAAACGGGAAAATGGGATCAAGTTTATGAACTATTCGAAATCATTACATAATAATAGTGAGTTCAAAAAGTCGTAGAAAAGTACGCTGATTTTTCGAGTTTCTGTATAGTGATTTAAGGTTGAGAATAGCTTGAGTTCATAGTTTGAAAATGAAATAAGCTTCATGTTATTTTCTACAAATTGCGTAAAAATTAGCTTTCCGCTTCTAAAAATAGACAAAACTGACGAAATTATGATGAAAAGTAAGTCATTTTCTTCTAAAATAGAATCTATGCGCGCGATTTGCTAAACAGTTCCATAATCAGCGTTTGGGTAATAAAATAAAGGCTGGTTCTTGTAGCAGAAATTTTAATTGACATTAACTGTGTTAATTCCGTGATTAAAAGCAAAAAAGTTGAAATTAAGAGCAAAAAATGGTGATATAATTGAGTTATTCGTAAAAATTTACAGCTGCTAATTTTATATTTACCAGTTCAGAACATCATCAGAAACGGTGAATTTTGTAGAAGTTGAAGGACGGAAAATAACGATTTCAGCACCGCGAACGCCTAAGAAAATGTCATGACATAGTTTAAATAACACGACAAAATTCAATTCAACAGTTTCAATCAATTGCGATTTGAACGATTCAGCGTACGGCTAACTGAAATCCGACCTGAAAAGGTCTGTTTCGTTGTTGATGTCGTAGCCATCCTGCATGTCCTCTAAATCCACAACTTTGGCCGGTTAGTGAGTGTTTTAATCGTTAATAAGAACCTGCTCTTCTTCACCAGTGAAGCCTGCGATCTCAGGAGCCTTTAAACCTATAATTTCAGAAGCGGAAATCTCGAAAATTTTAAACTCATTATTATACGCTAAATAAGCTTTATTATCAAAAATATCGCCACAGCTAATTTTTTGGCCGATGATGGAAACATCGTAAAACGGATACACGTCACCCTTGACGATTTTGCGGTCCTAAAGCTTCACTACATCGAAACTGGCGCTGAACTCAACCTCAAAACCAGCAAATCCGATCTTCCCTTCCTTATTTTACTTGAATTCGAACGGAAACTCGCAGCACATGCTGAAAAGGCCGCTCTCGCGTGTAAAAATGATCGTACTGCCCTCGAAAACTGCAAAAATGAAACTGAAATACTGGAAGGCGTACTTGATCGTCGTAAATTCTACAGGAATTAGAGCGACTTCGAATGGATTTTTGACCGTTTCAGGCTCTAAAAGCCACAGGCCTTCGACTTCGCGGAGCTTCGCAGGCGGGTACTGCAGGTCCCGCCTGCCAAAGTTTGCGCCGAAATGCTCGAAATCTGCGTCAGTTCGGTTGTAGGAAGCGGGGCACCAGCTCTCGTCCTCGAGCGTTTCTACGCAGTTTTTGGAAGGGGACGATTTTTTCAGTGGAAAGGAAAGGAAAAATTGCTTGTAGAGGCACAGGAACTGAACGGGGATATTAGAGGACGAGGAGATGGCGAAAAGACCCGTGTTTTCATCTGTGATAAAGGAGTGGATATCTTTCTTGTTCAGTTAAAGGAGGAACGAGGTATGAAATTCTGAGAAGAATAGCTCGATTTGGGTGATTTCGGCGGCTTCCTAAACGACAAAATCGTTTACGAAGACCTTGTTGTCGTCGCAAAATATTTTAAGCTGTAGGGATTCGTTAACATAGGGGAGTGTAATAGCAAAATCTTGCAGATAGTTTTCAATGTTGTTTCGCACAATTGACTTTAAGAGAAGCTGCTCCATTTTAAGGAGTGAAAGAATGGAAGGAATACAATATTATACATATAATAGTTGGATATGGGGAAAAGTATTTTGTATAGTTAGAAGCTTTTCATATGAGCAGAATATTTGAAAGATTTAATTCTTGTAGTGATCTGTGGCATACAATTTAAGTATAGTGGTATGCTGAATAAATTGTTCACTTGTACTTGTTTACATCACTATTAGTCCCTTCACATATAGTATTTTATATGCTGCTTTCCGTTTCTTTAATGGATTACATTGATTATGAAATGACAGATAGTTTCCGCTTGGAAGCAAAGTAGAAAGTTGTTATCAACAATTTTAGAATGTAATCTAATAACGAAGCTATTGACTATTTATCTCAATAATAAGGCTAATCTTACCTTATGAATGGTGCCAATTTTATCTTGCTGTCAAATGATAATATAGTTTAAGAGCTTAAAGACGATAACGAAAAATGTAAAGAATAGAATTTTGACTTTAAACAAAAATTAGGTATGTGATTCACTCTTTTTAATCTAATTCCATTTCATTATTTTTTATGTAAATACTTGATCAGCTTCTGCTAGAGATGTATTCACTAGTTTAAAACCCATTTCCGCTACATAAATAAATTATTATCACTCGTAAACTTCATATCCTTACCATATCAATTATACTAATCACCAATAACGACACAATGAATATTAGAGCACTATACTATCAATTTCCTGATATTTTTCCGACTCAAGTTATTTCCAACTCTATTTTACGTTAGCTATAGATATAACTCAATATACAAAAGCGTTTTCTTAACTTTACTACTTCGGCGAAAGGTCTTTTTATGTATAAAAATAAAGTTGAGCTAATCCAAGAATTCAGCGTACCTGCTGATAAAATCACTATTATTATTGAAAAAGATACTATTTTTAGCAAGCTGGGAGCACTTAGTAACAAATATTTACTAGTCACTGGAAAAGGGTTTCCTGACTAACTTACGTTAAATTTTATAGCCAAAATTCCTCAAAAATCATTCGGATTTTGCGATTTTAACGCCTCTGGACATGATATAATGCGAATTTACTGCTAGCATGCAAGGGATTTTTCATGTTTGGGTCTTTTTAGTAGCTTAAATGATACTGGATAGCTGGAAAGCGAAGCAAAAATTACAGGGGTACAAAAAAGATTATTAGGGTTACATTAGTAAATTTGGGCAGGGAAGTTGAATACTTTGAGAGAGTAACGAAAAGGAGAACTAGACGATTTTGTGCGAGAATATGGTGAGAATACTGTCAGTGAATTCATCGCTTCAGCTATAAGAGAAGTCATTTGAGTGGTCAGTATTAGCTGCAAACTCAGTTCCAACAAATCTATTTAGGATAGCTGTAATTAGTTGGTTGCTATTATCAAAACCAAAATCTCCTTCTATTTCAAAACCGCAGATACGAAATTTATTGTTTCTAAAGTTAAAATGAATTGAAAATGATCTTATTGTAATCAATTTGTTGTACAAAACTTCAAAATCAACTAATTTAGTAGTGATTTTTGCTTTAAAAAAGAACTGAAAGTTTAAGTTCATTTACATGACATAGTTATCTGATGTATTAGATTTTCTCATAGATAAAGATTATATTTCCAACTTTTTAATGCCTAGATTTATCGGAATATATTTAGAAATTTTATTTTGAATTTACAATAAATTTTTACTAATTTAGTTATTCACAGTGGTTAAAGATTAACATTCTATATGTTTTAATATACCAAAATAGTCTATTTCGAATAAAGATAATAGCAGTACGAATACAGTGAAAAATAGTTTTCCCCCCATTTATCAAAATATTATATAACTACTATGGATTATTTTATATTATATTAGTTGATGTATTCCATAGCATCGATTAAATTAATAATTCGTAATATTATACATTTGTTTAATAATCACACTTATCACACCAAATTACCTTAAATCCAAACTACAACCTCTTCTAATCCATACCGCTTGTTGACATCACCTTAAATAAGGCCCCATACTAGTTTTAAAATAGCTAATTCCTCAACCTAATCGTTCCCTTCACAATTGCAGTAAAAAACATTTCGCATCAGTTGCTTCAACAAATTATATCCAGATAATTTACCATCGTACACAGTATTTTGAAGTATTACATCGCTCACAGGTAAATAATCTGATTATTCATTGAATCCCAGATACTCATATTTCCGTCTGTATAAAATGAACTAATTATAGTCAAAAGAGGTGAAAAATTTACTTTTGATCTCTCTTTCACCAGGAATTCCTAATATTTGCAAATATTATTTAACTAACATAAACTCATTTTCAGCTTTAAATAATTACTTTCCAGTCCAGAGCTCATAAATTAATGTTCCAAGCTCGAAACTATCTGAAAAAGCAGGAACTGCTGCAGTTTAATAAATACATTCTGGAGTTAAAATATCTAATTTCACATTTTTATTAATAGATTATTCTGTTAAATATGGGGTTGTTTTTTGAACTTAGAAGTTGATGAATTTTTCGACCCCCTGGAGTTTGATAGACTTTTCAAAATTTGGGAACATCATTCTAGCTGGATTATTTGCTTGGAAAAAAATAGTTTTTGATGTGAAGCAACCTGAATAAAATCGAAACTATCTAGCTGAATTTAGGAGCTAGGCACATTATTGAACTATTATTCTAATATGCTGAATTGATAAGGGTTTTAGTTAAATAATCTAATCTAGCGAGAAATCAAATTACTCATAAATGGTGACCTGACTATCTAGTATGGTTGTTGTAGTAGTAGCAGGAATGAGGCCATAATTAAGCTTTCTTACTAGAAGCAAAAATGCATTTTCCTTTCTTTATAGAAGCTGTTCATTTGATGACTATTTAAACAGCTTTATAATTTTAGTTGCATTTTAGTGTTATATCCGATAAAAAAGTGCGGTACTTGTTATGATTTAAAGCCTTTCTACAAAAATATCGTTTATTTATGTATTCGTGGGCAGTGCAAGGTGAAGCGATGGGAGAATTGTTGGTTTTTTTATTTCATAAAATTATGCATTAAATTTAACTTTCTAATAAGTTTGTTTAATGTCAATTGTCATCTACTATAGCATTTTTAATATTCGGGTAATACGATATATTATTGCAAAATAATTATTTTCTATTAAGGAATGTAAATATAAATTATTATCTCGATTTATTTGTAAATAGTGTTCTTATATACATTAATTGTATTTTTTAAATTAGTTTCTAATTATTTTTTAAGTTACTAGTATCAAAATTATAAAAAAAGATTAAATAATAAAATCTTGAACCTGTATTGTTATTCAGGAATTATATTTATTTTTAAATACAACAATATTAATACGTTTTTAATTATTTATATATTAATAAAATTATAATAAAAGTTATTGGTCTAATTTACTTCTCATTCTCAAAATGCTTGCATTTATATTGGCTTAGTATCCTATAGTGCTTATACATGGATTTGACTCTCATCATTAAAATATGGAGTTTATGAAAGGAATTATTGAAAGAGAAATATCTGGTGTTATTGTTATTAATTGTGAAATTGGTAGAGGTAAAATAGATTCTATCTTCATGGACCTGTAATAATAAATAAAACTTTTATCTGAATGTATAAGTGAGTATCCAGTAACTTTAAATGGATATATTGGCGTTGGTCATAGCTAAGGAGGTTACTTAATGAGAGCATTGTTAGAAGATTACAATCATAGAATTTCACCAATGGTAAGATTTATCTCTCTCGCAGGGCCACAAGGGGGATTTTTCTGTGGTATATAATCTAAATGTAAAGGTAATTATTTACCATATTATATAGAAAAATTAGTATAGATAGCAGAATATACAAATTTAGTTTAAACACATCTGGGTCCTTCATAATATTGGAGAAATCCCTACAAACTAGAAATTTATACAGAAAAAGCGAAATCTCAGCCACTAATTGATAATATCAAAGATTATGATGAATAAAGAAAAGTTAATTTTATGTCTGTTGATAAAATTGTTCTATTTGGTGGCCCTTAAGACGAGACTATTTAACCCTGGTAAAGTACATTTTTTGGGGTTTGGAAATAAGGATCAGATTCAGAAGTATAACTTTACCACGAACGTGAAGAGTATTTAAAAGATACTTTTGGATTAAGATCAATGGTAGAATAAGATAGAGTTGTTTTCGAAGTAACAAATTTAGAGCATGGAGACTACAAATACAATGAGAATTTTATTGTTGATAGACTTATGCCCCATTTACGAATGAACTGAATACTGATTGATTTAAATTCATTTTATCAATTACTAGATATTATGAAATAGTTCTCATTATTTTAGGATGAAAATTTGCAGTATAACTATAGTATTTAAGATTGGTTGTTTAATATTATTTTATTTATAAATATTGCAACCTTTAATCTTTGACTATTTTTAATAAAGGTTAAATTGATCAGTGTAAATCTTGCATCGATATTTATTACTTAACAGAAAACAGTTATTATTATGTGTCATTAGGATAAGCATATATATATTTGAGATAATACAAATAATATTAGTGGGACAAAAGTTACAGTTTATAAGTTATGTTAATATGTTTTATTAGTATTTATGAACAAAATAAACAAGGTGTTTTAATTAGTATCTCCTTTAAATATTAATAAAATAAGTATATTATTTGGTAGGTATAAGTATAATCCATATAAGCCATTTAATTATATAATGAGTTTTTCTATAATTTCATTATATCGCGTTATTTTGACAAAACATTATTAATTAATAACTGACAATAACTAATATTATCAAATCGATATAATATTATGTAATATAAGTAAATCAAATCAACCACTTCACTAAAATGTATATCACAGGTGATATTGGTGGTACTAACCTTCGTCTGTCTTCTATAAATGGCAAAGATATGATTCATACTGAGTATTATGTTACTCGTGAACACCCCACTCTTATTTCTGCTATTTAAGATTTTATTTCTAAACATAGCATCAAAGGTATAAAATCTTGCTGTTTGGCTATGGCTGGACCAGTTGATGGTAAACACTGTACATTGACTAATGAAAATACTGCATACAAGTATAACTCTGAGGAATTTGCTTCTACTCTGGGCTTCTCTGTCAAATTCATTAACGACTTCCAGGCAATCGGATGGTGGATTATTTCCAGATTCGTCACCAATGATGCAGTCGATATTATTGTTCCAAATCCCTTACATACGGGTGTTAAATTATATCTTGGTGCAGGTACTGGTCTTGGTGTAGGTTACGTAGCTGGCACAACTGTTTTCCCTTGTGAAGGTGGACATCTTCGTTTTGGTCCATCATGCCCTATTGAATATGAATTAGTGACTTTTATGCAGAAAAAACACAACTCCTAGCACATATCTTATGAGCGTTTCGTATCTGGAAATGGTATTGCTTGCATTGCCCAGTTCTTCATGGGTAAAACCGAAGCCCAGCTTAATGCTTATCTTGGTGTTACTGGTGGTTCTGACAAAATGGTTTCTGAGCTAATCTCGCTTCCTGCTTCTGAAGATGACCAGCCATCTCACGTTGCTATCAATGCTAACAAAGGTGACGAGACCTTCAAGAAGATCATGGCTATTTTCTTCAACTTCTACGGTCGTTCTATTTCTGACCTTTGTGCTGGCTTCTTGCCATCTGAAATATTTATTGCTGGTGGTATCATGGCAAAGAACATGGATCTTCTCAAGGATGCATTTGTCAACAAAAAGTTTATGGACGGTCTTTATGACAAGGGTAGACTCTCTCATATTGTCAAAAACAGAAGAATCAGCGTTATTCTTCAGGACAACATTGGCCTCTATGGATGCTGCGAATGTCTGTTACAGAACGAGTGATTTCTGGAATCTAAACCCGAGTTTAATAACTATAATCTCTAATTTTAATCATTATCATTAATTTACCTTTTTATTCGGTAAATACTCCAAATTTACACTTTCAGTAAACCCTTAACTGAACAAACTATCACAATTCCATAGATCCCAAACGAAAGTACATAATTCAGCATCTTCAACTACTTTCACTAAAACTTAGCCCTCCATACTAGATTTTTCATCTTGCGAACGCGCAGCAGCTCCTGCTCAAACCATTCGTTGCCATACTCTTTCTTATTTTCTTACCGTGCCTCAAATAAATAAGCAAATGTGTCGTCGAAAATATCTATTTGGCAGAACTCTGATTTTAGCTTTGTGAAACGTCTACGTATTTCCTTGAAAACAAGGGTTTTCGTAAGCGCGAAAAGATACTTATAATCTTCCTAGAATACGTATTTTTTAAGTCTAATTTACTCCTGCGGAATATTTATATTGAAAATATTTTGGTAGTATGGTGCAGGCTGAGAGTTATGAGTGTTGATGGCTTTTTATATAATTGGGGATAATGATATATTATGTCCAGTAGTTATTTAGCACCGTGCTATTTTTTGTGATTCAAAGCTTTAGATTTTTTTGATCTGAGAGTTCTGAACACGCAAAAGATTAGTAAGTTTTTACTTTGGATTCATTGTTAGTCTGCTAGGAATATTATATGATATATAAGAATATAGTATTAGATATTGTAGATTGCATAAAATAAAGATAATATGATGAAAATATAAAATAAAGTATATAATTAATAGAGTCGTCACTTAAAAAAATAATTAGTTTAAGAAAAAAAAGTTTCCTGATTTATGTCTATTCAGTTAAATAAATCGTTAAATACTCCAAATGAGCCATCTAACTTTTTCTTATCCTTTATCTCATTAACGTATCTGATCTTGTTTCTAATTTAGCTGACACTCATGTTGATGAAATAAGTGGATATTTCTTTAATAGATATATTCTATTCAACAAGTTACAAAATTAACTCTTCCTCTTCTTTTTTCCACTAATGAGGTTTTTCAGACTATCTATCTTTTCTGATTTGGTACCAATCATAGCATTGGCGGGGTGTTTTAGTTTCAATAACTTTAGATATTTAAATCCATGATAATTTGCCCCTATTAAGTATATACAGTTGATTGTTAATCTCAGCTTTAATAACTTCCTCTTCTTAGCCAGTCCACTTGGAATAGTTTTGCTTTGTCATTTATATTGAAATGACTTTTGTAAATAGTGAAGATTTTATTATAATATTACATTATTTGTGTTTGAGATATATGTGGTTTGGATTTTTTAAAAAAATATGCAGATATTAATTATATTTCATTATATATATAAAGTAGTAACTTCGTTTAATAGAATAATATCAATTAAACATATATAATTTATTATACCACGTTGTAGAATAAAATAGAATATATAATGTATAATATTTATGTAATATTTTATTATTTCTTTGACTTTATTTATCAATAATTGATTTTTAATAAATATATTTCTATTATTATATAGTTATATAAATAACTTATTAATTGTCTAAATACAATAGAGATTAAAAACAAAGATATATGAATACATATTTATTACTAATTATTGTGATACTATCATCTAAAATGCAATCTAGAATTAAATATAATGAAAAAGAAATTATATTCATAATAAAACCTTTCAAAATAGGAATTCTGGAGTATATTTTTAGTTTTAAAATCAATGTTTTCTATAGTATAATACTAAAGTTATTTTTAGAATAGCACTATTTGAACCTCAGCTACCTGAATAATATAAAATAAAATTACTAGTATTGAAAACAAGTATAATAAATAGTGATAGGTTATTGACAGCATTTCATTTAAGAACATACATATCTATTCAAACTAGACATTTATTTAGAAACATAACTGTAGTAATATTGTTAAACAACTAATTGAACAAATTAAACAAAATACTTCACTTTAAAAATTCAATAAATCCAGTTTCGTATATAATAACTAAGTATTTTTAATAGATAGTAACTAACTTGATAAGAGAAACCTATTAAATAACCACAGGTTACACAATTTTAGTAAATTGGTCAAAACTAAATATCTAGAACTAATTACATAATATTATTTATTCATTATATTTAATTATGTTATTGATAATATGTAAATTTAACGTTGACATTAATTTATTGTTTTAAATAATATAAACCTAATTATTCGTAGTAATAAATATTTATTACTCAATTTAAAAGCATCTATTAATTTACTTATCAAATAGTAGCTCCTAAATTAGATCGAAATCGTAATCATACAGTTACACTTTCAAATCTAAGACAATAATAATTTATTCAATAAAAGTAACATATATAATCTTTTCTTTCAATATCATTTATTTAATAATTAATCCTTAATAATCTTATGTTATAATTTATTTACTCCACGAGTAAAAATAACCTTACTTAAAAATAGACTAATCAGCACCAAAAGCGCGTTCTTTTATATATCTTATTTTATTAAGTTGCTTAACTTTTGTAGTTTTACGTAGTTTTGATATTATATACTACGAAAGCTACACTTTATCTTATAATTCTAAATTTTAGTCAGTTTTAAGGATCATCGAAGTCGGAAATTGCTCAGAATAGAACATAAGAAAATTTTATTTTTAAAAAATATTTTAAGCAGATTAAAATAATAAACTATGTTAGTTAATAAATAATTATAACGTTTAGGTAGTGCTAGATAAATAAATGTTGCTCGAAGTAACATGAATATTACTAATATCAAAATCAAACTTATACTCGTATAATGGATACTACCGTAAAATTTATTCTAAAGTAAGCTACTTAAAATTCAGAGAGAATTAATTCAACTCTGTAGATTAGGAGTTTATTTTAATAGTAGTAGTTTAATATAAATAATGTAGCCTATTGAAAATAATTTAATTGATATTTGAAGGAATGAAAAATTGACATACTTAGAAATTATTATTTTCTTCAACTATATAGATTAAATTATCTTCTGTGGTAATACATTTAATCAATGTAACTGGAAGTTGCTACGAACAAATAAAGTTTAATTTATTCAAGTTAGGAGTAAAAATCTATGCATTTATTGGATTTGTTAATAATTTATTTATAACTGTATAGCATGAAGAATTATTGATAAAATTATAAAAAGTTTCAGCAAAAGGTAAATTAGTATTTGTATTAAAATTATAAAAGTCATTAACATTATTTGCTTATATTTATTATTAAAAATTTATAGCAAATTGAATTAATTATTATTAAATTTTTTCGTTAGAAGAAAATTACTATAGAAACTTTGATTCTGGATTCATACTCATATTATGATTTAAAAATGTAGTAATAATATAATTCTATAGACTTCTATTTTAAAAAATCCACTGATAATCTTTCATTAAAAATTCAAACATTGATTTTTATTCAATAACTTATTCTTCGAATGAGAATGAATGTACCAAAGATTTAACAGATACTTTATTTATTTTAAAAGGAGTTAACCTCGCTTCAAGTCTGGAATCTTTAATATAAATAATTTATGTGATATTTTAATCTATTACTTTTATTTTCGAGGTTTATATGGCTTATGAAATCTCATTGAAAATAATATGAGAGTTAATAATAAGAAAAATCAAAAGTTATTCCATAAAAATATGATTTTTAAGCTGTTATTCTAAAATTTGTTTGAAAATACATTAATGATATTTTCCATCTACTATTTAGAAAATAATGTGTAATTTTAAAAGATTTTTTTAGATAATTAACAGTTTAGCTTCTATTAGAGGATCTTCAGTTGTTACTTATTCAAGATTTAAATCTAGTTGTTATCTAAATAAAATTTTAAGCTAGGACATAACTTTTTCAATAATAAGATTCGATAATAATTAATTTATTAAAACTGGAGAATTATCTTCGTCGTCAATAAGTAATTATTATATGACTTAGGTGATTTATATAAGGGTTTAATATCTGACTACAAATGTTCCATCTAATTTAGTAAAAAATATCTAGATTAATCGTTAAAATAAAAATTCTAAGAAATTATATAACATCTTAGGCTACACACCGCCCATTTATATTCTTTTTATAAATAGATTCAGCAATTCAACATTAAATTATTGACTCATGCATTAATTTTAAATTATTTAATCAACACAATATTTATATTATTCTGATTCTTAAGCATATAATAAAAATGATGAAGAAATATCTTATTATCGTGAATTTACTAGGATAATAATTCTAGATATTAATATTTAAGAGGTAGATGTAAAATCTTACATATTAAATAAAAATGTTGATAGTAGATTTGCTATTCCAGTATCTTTAACATTATCATGACAAAGTAATAATAATCGTCCCATGAATGAATACTAATATGTTATCATTAAATCTTCCAAAAACATATGCAAATTATTATCTTTAGGAGATAATTTAATAACTGACTTATACAATTTAGTGAAACATAAAACTAGATAAAATTAGTCAATTGAACTTTCAAAAATATTTATATTTTTCGTCTTAATAAATTTTAATATGTCTATTTTATTATTATTTCGCAGCTTAGAATTAATAATTTGAACTATATCCTATTATAAGTCATTCGTAACAAAAAATTTGCATATTATTATGAAAGGATAATAATATAATTCTTCATTAATTTCAGGAAGTATGGATAATATATTGGTAAAAAATATTAAATAGTTCTTATTTTAGTTAACTTCCAGCTTTTCAACTAAACAAAATACAACTTACAATATCAATAACTAAAGATCACATTTAACCCTAGAAAAAACAATTTCAATAAATGATAAAACTTTTTTCTCCACCGATTCATTTATATCTGAGAAATTATTAAGTCGATGTAGTAAATGCAATATTATTATAATTAATGCTTCATTTTCGACTTCTAATCCAATATATGTATTTCCAATACTAAGCAGCATGTTAATATCCCCGTACCTAGTATTTGGTAGATAAAATCTTAAATTTAATAACTATTCAACATGATAATCTATTTTTACTTCAATTTCAGGTACACATTATCTAGATAGTAGTTTTTTAATAATTATACAAATATCATCATCAATATTATCAAAATCAAATATATTACTTTATATTACCTACTGTGTCAAAACTTTACCGCATAGTTGATAAATAACTAAACCTAATTCAAAGTTATCATTTTATTTCTACGACATGAAAAAATCATTACAGATTCTATTTGGATCACCATATCCATAATAAAATTATAGTTATAATTCGTCTTATACTGTACCTGGTTTTGATATCAAGGAATCCACAAGAAAAACTTCTTGCGTATCTGTTACTAAAAAATTTTCCAATTTAATATTACCATGAACTAAATCATGTTAATGAAGTTCGTTTACTGCTCTTAATGCTTAGTATATATAGAATTTAAGATTTGTACGAATATTTTCAAATGTTTTTGGTAGAAATGGTCGCGATAAATAAAGTATATTTTACTAGAAAGAAAATAGAGATGCAATCGAAAATTTAAGCAATGATATACACTATTAGTGATATTTTTCTAAAAATAATAAGTTTTAGATATCTATTTTTTCTGGAAATTATATAGCTTTTACTAACAGTATCTATTAATATAAAGGATTTATTGCTTTAAAACTTTAGGTAAATTGGGACTTCGACACTTGTTCAGATAATATTTATAATTTAAATGGTAATTACTTAATTTTTGGAGCATCTAGTGTATAATAAATAAATTATGATGATGAACTGCCCATTTGATTTACTTATTTATACTAATATTATATAGTATGCTACATATTAATGATTTAACGTATATATATTTATTATATTTTATTATCATGATCTTTTGTTACTAAATTTATATAAAGATAGTTTATTACACAATAAAAATTAATATACAAATTTGTTTTTAGAAATGAATATAAGTTAGTCAGTTAATGAGCAGCAATTTGTTATTATAAAATAAGAAGAATAGATAGAGTAACTAAAACTAGAAATCTTATAAGCACAAACTACTAGATTACTTATACCTTAAGAATATATATCTTAAGTAACATCTAAAAGTACATTACAAACCATTTAAAAGGTTTCTTAGATTCAAGAACCAGAAAAATATAACAAGTATGAAATCTTTAAAAAGCTTTCTGAGCTTACTAAGTCAGATTTGATATATTCTCTTATTTCCTGTATTGATTTGTTAGAAAATAAGGTCAATTTACACAAATAGCACTAATAAGACGATAACCTAAAGATTGATGAATTGGGACTTAAAATTAAAATTGCATAAGAAATGAAACGACAATTAATGGAGAAAAATCTTAATCAAATGGAACAATTTCCTTAGTAAATCGTTGTCCCAAAAATAGTACCTCTACCTCTATCTTATTAAAAACAAGCACGTAATATCTCAGTCCCATAAGTTCTTAGTCCTAGTACTGATTTTTATCTTGATAAGATAAAACATATTATAAATGGGCGGAAATGATGTTTATTATATTATTTAATTATATATAATTTTCCGCTTATAATGGATTTTAAACAAAAATTGTTCAATGAATAGAAATAAGTTGTCTAATCTGAAATTATTTCGCAGTTTAAGAAATTGCGCGAACAGATTTCAAATAGAAAAATGTTTGTATTATTTGAATAAGATTTATAATGTGATGTCAATACCGATCATATAAACCCAAAAAATGTTTTGCCTATATTTAAAAAAATTATTGATTCATCAGAAAGTTATTTATTGAAAGTTCCTTTTTTAAAATCTACTCACGTTATGGATGGTATCTTGTAAGAAGGTTTTGAGGAATTAAATAGTAAAGTTGAATATTACAAAAATTAGACTGAATAATATGAACGCCTTTACCATTCATAAAATTAGATAGAAGAATAGCTTTAACATGTATTAACTGATATCACAATGGATAAAGGTAAGGAGAAATAAAAATATATGTCATAAATTTAGTTTTTGTTAGAATAATTGTTTAATAAGAAGCAAACTTCAGATCGCTATAAACCAGATTTTGGATAAGATACGGATACATAATTATTTACAGGTACAATTTAGCTTACTAATTAAAACGAAAAGATGTTAGTAGAAAAAGATGAAGCTGTACGAAAAGCAGTCATTTTACAGAGACAAGTTCTCGAATTGTCGTAAAAGCAAGAAATTTAATTCCGATCTATATCATAGCTAGAATATTAACTTACTGACTACAGCGCAATGAAAGAATCCTATGATTCTTTAACAGAAAAATTAACAGAAAAAGTTGCGGATTATAACTAATTAGAGAACTAACTTTTTGATGTTTAGACTGTAAAAAAAGAGCTTAGCGAACAACTTATTGAATCGTCAAAAGACATAAAGAAGTTTGAAATTTTATCTAAAGGCAAAGACAAATTGAACTCCTCTAAAACATAAAAAGAAGTACAAGAACTAACATAATTAGTAGAAACATAAAATATCACAATAGGTGAACTAGAAGAAAAAATAGAAGAAACTTCTAAAAATGCGGCGCTTTTTAAATAAAAATCTACTACATTTTAAACAAAGTTTGAAGAATTAGAGAGAAAATCAATTTCTATTGTATAACAAAATGAATAGTACAAGCTTGAACTCACGAATTTAAATGTTTAATTAACCTCTGCATTAGCTTCTGAAAAACCAGCAAAGATATCTGATAAATCTTAGCCAAACTAAAAGCAAAAGAAACAAGATGATATAAAAAATAAATTACATCAACTTTAGGAAGACCAGAAGTCAAATGCATTAAAGGCTCAGCAACATATAAAAAATGTTGAATCAGAAGCCTTTAGGGAAATCACAGGTCTTAAAGCAGATGGAAATGATACTTGTGCGTTGTTACTTGAAAAGTTTAAATATAGTAAAAATGGTCAAAATTAAGAGATTAACTCAGAGGTTCCATCAGAAAAAACCGAAATTTCAGTTCCAGAGGCTAATAATTCAGAGAATGAAAGTAATTTAAGAGATGAGCAAAATGCAATTTAAAATGATGAAAAGACACCTATATCAAAACCTTCTAAAAACCTCAAAAAATCTGTTTCAAAATCAAAAGAAAAGGTTTAAAAACCTCTTAAAAACGCAGAATTGAAATAAAAATTTGTTAGTTTGTTGGAAGGTTTTCCATAAGAAATTCAGGATGAGGTTAATTTTCTTTTAGGATAAATGGATGAGAAATTTGAGGCCTATTAATTCGCTTAAAAATAATTAGAAGTAGCTAAAAAAGAATAAAAATTAACTGAGACGAAACTTAAAAATGAGATTTAGTAACTTAAAAATTAAATTATGTAAGATAATAAATAACAAATTAATGGTTAGGAGATTGAATTTTCTAATAATCATTAGAAAGTGATTGACGTGTAAGAAGGATTAATTTCCGATCTTAATATAGGGACTACTAAAGAGCTTTCTACTAATAATTACAATGATAAATGTAATAGTAATAATAATATTTATATTGATAATATGAATAGTCATACTGATAGTAATAATTAGAATAATGCATATGATGAAAATTTCTCTAATGACAGAAACCTTATGCATGCTAATATTCGTGATTGTGCTGAATAGGGTAATCAAACCTAATAAGATATTCTAATTACTCCAACAGAATCGCCTACACGTAAATTACTATTCAGAATCAAAGATCAAATAGAAGCAGAGAATGCAAAATTTGTTAATATTTAAACCAGCAATCAGCTAAGCGAAGAGGAAATTTAATAAATAATGCAGAAGCAATAAGGTTTAGTATCTAATTTTAATGATACTTTAAAATAGCTAGCACATTAGGATTTGTAAATAATTGACTAAGTTGAAAGTGAAATTAAGAGATTTCTATTATAGCAAGATAAGTAAACGCAATGTTAATAAATTAAGGGCGATTAAGAAGTCAATTTTACTTCAGATTTGCCAGCCTTAGTAAACAGTAACATTTTGAAGTCAAGCAATGGAATTCTTGTGGATAAGATCAAACCGGAAAAATTATCTGTGAATGGTACAAGAACTTCTATAACCCAAGGACATACCTAAAGAATTACCAATACGCCAAAATTAACTTCCAATGATTTGATTGCTACTCCGGCGACTATAATATGCCCACATTGTCAAAGTAATGTTTAATTTACAGGCATATCTAATACAGAGGAGAATGACTAGAATATTTAAGGATCTAATATTAATTAGTCAGATTTAAACTTTGAAGCAATAGAAGCAGGAAATAGTGATACAGAAAGGCCGTCAGTTTCTGATTTTTATAATTCTAATACAAAGAAGTCCAAAAATATACTATTTAACACAAAAGTGTCAAATGACTAGAAAGATAATTAAATTCCATTAGCAAGACCATCTGAGTAGAATATTAATTAGGGAGTATAGAGAAGAACTTTAAAATAAGTAGCCTAACTTTATGATTCAGTTACAGTAGGATATGATGCCACTGGTAAAGAAGTATTTATTCCTAAACCTAGCAAAGACATTGATTAGAAACTAAAAATAGTTAATAAAATTTTGTTACCCTTAGGAATTAATCCTGTAGAGACCGATAATTCAGCCCTTGTATTATAATAACTTTAAAAGAAGCGCGATGAGATAAAGAAAATTTATGATAAATCATATATGAGATATAATCATTAAGAAGTTTTAAAAACACTAAAAGGGCATGAAAGAGGACTTAAAGGTATGATGGTTGTTACTGATAAGGTTACTCGACATTTTTATTCACTGGTGGGAATGAGCTTAGTTCGCACTATTAACACTAACTAAACTAATTTCAGACGAGGACCTGTGGGTTAGACATAAAAATTTGGTTCATAAAGACCAGGGGCAAAATCGAATTTTCAATGAGTTTATTTTTCACTCAATTTTGCCTAGTTTTTCCTAGATTTACTACACAATATGATTTGTTTGTTGGTGTTATTTTTCGACCTCTTTTTCTAATTTTTGCTTATACGATATTATTTTATCTGACACTTTTTTAGCCTCAATATAGGCATTTTAACTTCTTTTCTCTAATTCTTTAATATTATTTTATATCTCAGTCAAATTAACTACTTCTGGAGAAGTTTATATCTCATTCAGCAACTTATCATATTTTTGTAATTAATCTTGGATACTTTATTGGTATTTTTCTATTTATTAGCATTACTCATTTACTCTGGTCTCTAAAGACTCAATAACAACTGGTAAATCATTTTTCACAAATACCTCCATCCTCTTCTGCATTTTGATTTATTGAATATAGTGCACTATTATATATTATTGAGTATTAACACTTTCTTTTTCACTTCCCAAATGTCATAATTATCTTCTGACTATTCAGACGGTTCTTTCGCCTCTGAAAATGAGACTACAAATATAAAAATTACACCACAATTATTGAAAGGTTTAAAAACACATCCAGACCCATCATTATATCTTTAACATGCTACTTCTCCATAGGCATAAAAAGACATTCTTATAATTCTAACAGAATTAGCTGTCAATACTGATTCTCTGCCTACGCATCTATCTGCAACTACCCCATTCTCTACTAACTAAACACTCTTTTTTGCATTAATAATTAAAAATAAACATCTTTTCACATCTGAAAATTATTCGAAATTGCTAAAAGTAGTTCTTCCACTACCTTCCTGTCCAGCAAAAATAGCTTTCCTTTAAATTGCATTTCAGTCACTCCAGTCAATCGACCTATTTAAATCTTTCTTAAAGTTAACTCCATTAAACTAATCATCACATGCAGCAGCGATTTTAAATTTTTAAGATTCTAGTTTTATTTTAAAATTTCATTCATCAGTATACAAACAGCTTATTTCGCATATAAATTTCTGCTAAAGCGGAAAAGGAACATTGTTTTGGAGTGGTTAGAAAGCATCTAAAATGGATAAGTCAAAATCTGGTCTCAAAATCGAATTAGTTTTTAATGATAAGATAATGCTTATTTTGTAACTTTTAATTGTGTCAGCAAATACTTAAGAACTAGAGTTTGGTGTTAGTCAAATTATTGAATAATTCACTACTACAATGATTCATTTTAAGACACATTTTGCTGCTATTTTAAAACTATATAGATTGATGTCAAAATCGTTTACTGGATATTTTAGCATTTAAAATCAGCTAATTAATATGTTTATTCATACTATTAAGCCACTACCCTATGCTGCTTTCACGGTTAATATAAACTAATATCGTGGTAAAATGTTTGATTAAAATGGTAAAATGAAATTTTTTGAAACATTAGTACATCCAAAGGGGCTTGTAGATAGTTCATTTTGGCACGAATAATTATAATTGGAAATTGTTAAGACGCTTGTTATTTATTATTAGAACGTATGTGGGTTTGATAAATTTGACGCATACAGACTTATATGTTTACCAGAAGCATCTAATTGGCTAATTTCTATTCTTTCATAGGTTGGGGAAGCTCTGGCAGGTGGATGTATTGCGCCAGGTTTTAATGTAAAGTTTTCGTTTGGCAAAGTTCAAAAATCTCATGTTCCAGTTTACTAAAAGGAAATCAAGCGTATACGAAATGCTATAGTAACTGATTGTGATGCTATTAAGTTGATTAGGAGCTAGGCGGACGATAAAGAGCTTGATCGTATTTTTGTAGATGGATATGTTACAGATGGTTTGTAATAAAAATTGAGAGAATTAAGACAAAATAGCGAGATTTTAAAACTTTCAATTATAGGTAAAAATGAAGAAGGTCAGGATGCTACAGAAATGAAATTTGAACCAATTATTGAGGATCAGATTTAATAACCGGAGGAAGAATTTGAGGCAGAAGAGCAGAATTTCAGCGAGCTGGAGAACAACCCTGAGGGGGAGGATATTGTTAGAGAACTAAAATTGTGATGTACATTATTTCATTCATCATCATTTGTTATTTCGCTTATATCTTACCCAATCGACTTTAAGAACTCCCTTTCTTCATTTGAGTAATATTTTTAATTGAGGGATTATATTGAAATGTTCACCGGTTTTGATATGTTCGGAAGCGGTTTTAAAGGAGGAAGAGTATTAAATTTACCCGATAGCTTAATATCGTTTTTAATTAGCTCAAAGTTATCTTATTGGACATTTTTATTGCGTACCACGGTGTATTCGATCTCTTCAGCTGGATATATATCGAAATTTTAAGATGATGAATGTGATAACTAATAAGTTTGAACAACATTTCCAGAGGTTTTTATGGTAGAACTATAATCTATCGTATCACTTTTCAATAAAGCTGCGACTGCTCTTTATGCGTTCTGCTAGAGGTTATGCATGTATGATGTTTATACTAATGGATCTTTAGAAATAATTTATTTAGGAGTAATATTTAATGGTGTAAGTTATGTAGAGTTATTATATATAGATGGTTTAGGACTATAGTTTTCAACCAAAATAGGTTAATTTTTGACAGGAAATATTTCTACATTAGCAGTTTATCTAGGTTTTTTTTAACAGCCTTTAAACATTTATTCTATCTATTTTATTAATCATAATAGTATATAATATTCGAGTAGCTTGTTTAATACAAAAAACTCACATATCATATAATACTAAGTTTTTACACACAATCTATTCTACAAATAAAATAAGAATAACTCACACAACTCCTTTTTCCATATAACCAGTGCAGCACTTGCTTCCACAATAACATACTTACTTCTCACCACCCCATTATTCAAATTAATAGTCAAAAGTTATTTCTTCTCCCTAATTTATATCTCGTAAGGTACACAATGCGATCCGGCGTTCATCACCGACAAACCAAGTCTATGTTTCAGCATTTGGTTCACAAGAATGGTTAATAAATCGCATTTTAGAGCCAGTTTTACTAGCATCGATATACTTTTTAGCAGTGAGTTAAATTGCATAGAAATGTGTGTCCTTTATCAAACGTTAGGCCACTGAATCTTCATTCAGTACTTCACCTGTGTATTCCCCAATAATTTAATTTTTCAGAATTTTTTCAGTTGCAAAGAGCCCATGTCCTTTAGCTTCAGTAAGCCTGACTACTGTTTTAGGGAATTTTCTAGTTTAAAGTATATTGTTCAAGCAGTTTCTTCCCCCACACTCAATTTATAATCTTCGGAGTTCGCCAGATTCATAGCAATCACATTCTGGTAGGGTAGTTTTTTTGGGCGCCATATAATCAACATAAATTAACTTATTTGTTAATTTAAAGGATGGATTAAGCACTTTAAGTTTATGGTTTTAAACCTTCATTTTCTACTAAGGAGTTTTGGAAAATGAGCGGATAAATAATTGTACTATATAAAATATAATAATGCAGTCACTAATTTATTAAATACCCTAATCAGTTATCTGAGTCTTCTAGCTGCATGCAAAACATATCGGCTTTACATTTTCGTTTGATAATGCCAATATCATCAATAGCTCCTACTTCCTGTTATTTATAATCCGAGCAGCGCCAAATATTGCTACTATCTTCACAATTTTTTTAAAATAAAGAAACTTTTGATAAATTTTATGTTAATTGCTTGTCTTACTCTGATTTTGGAACAGTATTTTGGATTATGGAATAATTTCACACTGTTCTCTATCTGAACGTGCTTTACCAGAATGTGTATAAGATAAAATAGCTGAAGATGGTTATGTTGGTAATTAACAGGATGAAATCCATGGTGGTAATTTATTTGAGTTTTTCTTTTTTCTCAATGCTATAACATCGTCTTACATTGTTTATAAATCTTGGTACATAGCAGAGTTTTCATTTCCCATTTAAATTACAAATAAATGTTTTGTCCTATACTTTAAAAATAATATCCAACAAACAAAATAAAAACAAAGAACTAGAATTTTATATAAGCTATACCAAAACTTTTATAAATATTACGCATTTAAAAATTAAAATCTAATTTCCATTCAATTCTACATTAAAATTTGTAGCCATTATTTTATTATTTTATGATTACTAATTTCCTTCCACACATATCCAACCCATCCCTTCCAATAATGCTATTTTTCACTATCTAAGTATTTAACTTTACACTTATCCCAGATATTTTCCCATCATCGTACTTCATGTAATCTCATTTGACACAATAAAATCTTGAAGAGATCGATTTCCTTACACATATTGAAAAATAGAATAGAATTAGTAATAATTATGTATATAATTAGTATGGCTAAAAAACATATCCTTTTAGAGATGATTTCTTTGCCAAAAAACGCTAAATGGACTAGAAAACTTGTAAATATCAAAAAATTAGTGGCATTTGTACAGTTTTTTCTATTAAAGATGATGAATTTCATGCAAATCATTTAATTGTCAAGATGGAGTTCCAACCTAAACTAAACAGACAGACAGCAGCTGATTTGACTAGTAGCTTAACCAAGAATTATTAAAATTTGAGCTACGATTTTGCAATAGAGGTAGGAATTGCAGAAGGAAAACAATGGAAATGTTAAAAACTGGAACTAATTGAAGGAAAATGTGTTGAATGGGATTATGAAGTAGCATGGGAAGCAGCTACTGATAGCTAGTGAATTTGGGAAATTTCAGTATAATTAAATATATGTATTCTTTGGTATAAAAGTCAACTGGATATTATAACGAAATTGCATATTCATTGTATAAATTCAGCATTTATAATATTTTCTAATTATCAAAAATTTCTCCTTTTTATGTTTATAATATTTAATACGTCAGTACATATTAATAAAGTTTAGTATTTAATTCATAACAAAGATATAAGAACCATTAATATAGTTTATTTAAAAATATTATGAAGAATATATAGTGCATTAAAAAATTAGTAACAAAATTACGTAACTTGTTTATAGAACTATAATTTTTTTATAAATTTTAATTAACGTTTAACAAAATAGTATACAATTTCACTTGCATCAACTAAATATTAATACTAATGTTTATGAAGCTTATCCTTTTTAAAATTAAGAGATAATACTCTAATTTTTTTTAAGAGATTTAATTTATGTAATATATAGTTAATATACTTTTACTCGATACTATATATTATATAATACTAGGAGAAATTATAAATTATTTTAAATATATATCTGAAAAATAGTAACTACAATTTACTTATATCAAAAAGTTGCTATACTGATATTTGAGATGTTTAGTTTATGATCTAGATAAATAAACTTTTTAACAAATTATCATAAATAATTATGCAAACTATCTAGAAGTTTAATGATATATAGTAATAATAATTAATTTTATTCTTTAATTTCTGTTGCTTTATTAATTATCATAGATTTAACTTTTGATTTTCATAAACTAAGAAACTTACCATTTTAATAACAAATAAAAGTTTTACATTTAGTAGATTCTATATATTAAGTAACTATTAATAATTGTTAATAGTTTTCGGTGTACTCTTAATATAATATATAATATTTAAGATAATAATTGAATATATAAATTATCAATCTCAGAACTTTATAAATTAAACCATTTATATTAAGGATTATAAATTAAATTAAATTTTTAAATGAGTGAAATTATAAACGAACATTATAGGGACTATTACTAGTAACTCCCAAATAAATTCCAAGATATTTTGTAATATATAACTACTGTACAGTCAGCTGCATATGTAAAGTATTTTTATATAGTTATTATTTCAATATCAATCGTCATACCCATTATTTTTGCCCCTATCATCATGAACTTTTCATATAGGATCTAGTTATCTACATTTTAAAGTATATCTAAGTTTTATGAGCCTATAGTTATTCTACTTTGCGTCTCATTTTAAACTGTTCTATTGATTCTAGAGCTTTCATCCGGTTCTCAAGTGAGACTACCACAGTTAGAAAACACATCAATCCTTCTTAACGTTGGATTAATCATGGTAATATTATTAGCAGCTGCAGGAACTTTCACACGAACAATTCGACTTTCTTTTATTTAGCTTTGCATGCAAATGTTTAAATACACTATACTGTTTCTGATGCAAAATGTAGCTTTTTTTGTTAAGGATGCTTATTTATAATAGTATTTTAATTAAGATGATGATTATCGATCCCGTACTGTTTTGATGCAACTTGCCATAGCTAGAGAACTCGCAAGGTACGCTCAATCACTATTCACTCTATTGCTAGTGGCGGTAAACGGGAACCAGATGTGCCAGGTCGCGCGCCGGGCCGAGGCGTCGCGGGGGCTCGGCGAGGAGGTGCCGCAGCACCTGGTACGCCCCGACAACCTACGCTTCGTGCGCTTCGACTACGCCGCCCAGCCGCGCTTCTGCCTGGAATGACCACTTTGTATACTCCCCACTCCGGAATGGCCTGACGCAGGAGAACCGCCCTGGCCGAGAAGAGGAAGCAGGAGCAGGCGGCCAAGACACAGACACAGCCGGTCCAGAAGTAGCCGCCCAAGGAGCCAAAGGCCGCCAGGCCCGCGGCGCGGAGGGTGGCCAAGAAGGCAGACCGCGCCGAATGAACGCGCGGGCTCGGTGAGCGAGCGGGGGAAGCATGCGCCCCGGGAGTGAGAGCCTCAGTCACTTGCCAGTCATCGTGCGCCGCAGCTGCACGTACCGCTGCTCCGTGTCAGCGTGCTCCTGCTCCAGCTCCTGGATCTGCAGTTCCAGGTCCGGGAAGTCCTCGTCCAGCTCCGCCGCGATCGCGTCCTCCCCGAACTCCGCCTCCATGGGGGCGATCACGTCGAAGTAGAACTGGTACACCTGGTGCTGCGTCATCCGCGGGAAGTTGTCGCTGCGCCAGATGCGGCGCTCCTCCGCCGAGAGGTGCTGGTACTCCGCCGTGTTCGGTGCGTAGTCCACGTGCTCCATTCTTGGGTAGTATAAATGATATTCTTGAATATATAATTTTATGGAATAGTACATTTCAGATAACGATATATAATAAAGATATTTGCGAGATTTTCGGGGTACGTCAATCTACCAAAACTTCAGTTTTTCGCTATTATTTTTTCTTTCTAGTGGATTTCATATTAACTAGCTTTACAATACGCTATCCTTTATATTTAATTCACTATGTGATGTACTGTCAACAGCTGGTTTCGAAGCACCGACGATTCCTTGCGATTAAATTTGAATAATACACCAAATCTCTAAATCACTTAGAAAGCTGTTATTTACAACATAAACATTTAGAACTTCAACAGCGAACGCTAATTCTGCTCCCCTGCCCCAGACCCCAAAAAATTATACCAACCGCTCACTTTCTGGCATCAGGTGGTACGTAAATCCCAGGTTTCCCCTATGGTACATACGCACCGCCCTGGGCCGGCTTTATAACTGTAGATTTCGGCACATACGGATTTCCGCTCCCTTGCCCAGGTCTGTATATACTTCCGTTTCCACCTGGAACATACGCGCCACTGCCCTGTCCAGGTCTGTAAACTTTAGTCTCGGCTACCTTTTTCGCTTCTAACAAGCTCTTCTGCCTCATTTTCTCCAATTCCAATTCAGCTTTCTACTTTTCTGCTTCCTCTTAGGACAAAATTTTTGCCTTTTCAGCGTCGCTTTCGGCTTTCAGTTTGGCTGCCAATTCTTCAACTTTTTGCTCGAAAATCGCAGCCTCTTCGTCGTAATATTCATCGAATTTTGTTTTCTGCTCTGTCACAAGTAATTGATAATCTCCTATATCAGCTAAGTGGAGTTTGAGCGTTTTACTCGCCTCAAAGCTCGCAGTTTCCTGCTCAAAACGGATTGGGACGATTTCTTTGAGCATCTGATTCAACCCTTCCACCTATGTCATGTAAGTATTTTTACGCTCTTCAATTTGAAGTTATCTGATATAATAGATCTACGCTTCCACTTTTTGGGTCTGACTGTTGAGCAAATTCTACCTGTCCTGGAGCCGTTTTCTGTTGAATTCTGCTTCTTTTTTCATAAGTTCTCCCTGCCACTAAATAGGTTTCAAATTCGACAGATTGATCGATTTTAAGTACACTGAGAGTTCCTCGTCGTCGTTGGCTCTGCTAAGAATATGCTTCGTGATTATATCAGTAAAAACACGTTTCATTTTGTCTGCCTCCTGCTTGATTTCAGCCAACTTTTTGAGCTCTTTATCGCGCTGCTCTGAAAGCTTCATTTCGGCATTTTGCTTTTCCTCGAATTCTTTCCTCTTTTTGAGCTCCGTTTCAGCGATTTGAAGCTTGTTTTTGACGATGATTTCTGCAAAATTCAAAGCGGTCAAATGGGCTGGTTTGTGGGTCTGTTTGACGAGTTTCAGGGCGTCGCAGAGAATTCCGGAATTGTAGAATTTTGACTGCTGGGGCTTGAAATCTGAAATTTGCGTAAATTTGACGTTCATTTCATCAAATTCTTGCTTCGTTTTGATCAGTTTCGCTTATCTGAACGTGAATTCGCGTGAAATTAGGGAGAATTTGATGTTTGAATTTGCGAAAATTGGGAGCTTAACAAGCGGTAAAATGAGCCTAACGAGCGCGAGTGATGACGTCGGAACGTTGATTTCGTCGTTTGGATAGAGAGATTATAGTTAAGTGAGAACAAATTGCGAAATTTCGTCTATTTTCAGGTTGTTTTTGCCAGTTTGGATGCTTTAAATCAAGAAAAGAGCAATTGCGTTAGTGAAGAACTTCTCTGTTATTTTATCAGCGAAAGCGACTAGGCTGATGGTGAATTTTGAAGCGGAGTAGGATTATAATGCTGCTTTAGCTGATTGTAAATACATTTCTGGATCTTAAAAGTATTGAGGAAATTGACAGAACACTGTTAAAAAGCTAATTAATTCATTAGAAATTTTTACGTACGAATTCACAGATCCGTAAATTTTGCTTCTAACGCCTTGTTTTAAGGACATTAAGTTGTAAATATCTTAAGATGGTGCAATAGTGTCCGAAATGAACATATAAGAGATGTCTTAAACCTATGTTGTTAAAGAGAAATTATAGTTGGCTGTTAGCATGAAGTTAGGCACGAAATTTTTGCTCAAAATATGTGGAAGGCAGTTAATTAAGATAACAGCTTCATCAGCATAGTTTTAGAGCTGATCAACATCGATATTGAACGCGATACTTAGTCTAATAAAGCTTTCTTAGCATTGTGCCTAGTAAAGATATTGATTAGTTAAACTAAAATATTTGATACTAAGTTTAACTAATCTTAATAATTCAATATGAATATCATCAATATCAACAAACTGTTGCTCTAAATTTACTTTGACTAGAGAGCTAGTAGATACTAAAAGTTTATAACAATTTTCATAATCAGCAACAGCTAGAAGAGCTGAAATCATATCTGCTCTAAGTAAATATACTAACTTTTATACATAAGCACTTGAGTAATCATCATAAAAATTATCTTCCCAAGAAAACTACTCAGCTGTGTCAATAATTTACTACAATTCTTCGTAACGAGCGAAAGTAACTGAAATCATCATAAGCTTACTACAAGCCTCACAGAATACGGTTGGGTAGAAACATGTAGCCGCGAACTACATAACTTTAAATGTAAGTGAGAAAATAAAGAAAATAGTATCTTCTTCGCCAGAAAGTTTTTCATTATAAAAGATAAGGGAATTCTAAATTTTTGCAGTATATTTCTCTGGAAGTAATGTTACTAGATCTAATGTCTTAACTAGTATAAAATTAAGAATTTCTTCTTAGATTTATGGGAAAAACTTGAAATAAACACCTTTAACAGTATCTAATACTTTGTATATAATATTGACTTAACGTGATTCGAAAAGTAAACCTATAAAACTCATTGTTGTTATAATAATATCAGATCTATATGTATCTATATACATTGGCAAATGAGTATTCTGCGTGTAAAGAATGTAGTTTTATAATATAACATGAATAGGTTTTTTCTCGTCAATATCCTTTTAAATATCTAATGCAACATTATGAAGTTATAATAAGTTAGATTTTCCAGCATCAGTAAGCTCCATATTTTTAGGAGCCTTTTGCTTTCTCTCAACATTTCTTGAAGTTAATGCCTTTTAAGTTTATTCAGATATTACCTTAGGTTTTTGTTTAGTAGAAAACTTGGCAGATTAGAATTATTTTAGATACTCCGTAGATAATTCTTGAATTGTTAACTCTTTCTTTTCTACTTTCACTGGTTGATGCTAGAAAAGAGTCATTGCTTCTAAAACAGGTTGATTAGCTCCTGTTGGGACAAAAGTAGTAGATTAAGCCTCAGTATTTATTGTTCTTCCTTAAGGGGGAACATATGCAGTAGTAGGACGACCGCCAGGTGGGACATAAGCCATTGTAAAGTGGAAATGAAACGGAATTTATTTATATTATAATATTAAATAATATCAGTTTTTAAAATTTTAAAATTAAATAATAATCATTTTGTATCAATTAATAATCCACTTTAGACCTACAACAACACAGGCAAGAGCTAAAGCTGAAACAATGAATATACCTGAAGTATTTCCGTATTTAGCTTACTTACGCATATTAATTTCATCTTTCATCTGACCATAAGTACTTTCTAATTCTTTAGCTACAAGTTCCTTCTGAGAAACCAAGAATTCGAGCCTTTTAACAAAGGCTTCTAGTGCTTACATTTCTTAGTCAACAGATTCCATTTGAAAACGGAGCGAAAAATTTATATATATAATATTATATAATAATCTTATTTTATGTTACTGTCTCAGTTATGTACATAAAATAAGTAATCATATCAAAAAACATGTTATATCATCTAATTCTACAGTTTACAATATTTATTATAATTTTATGTTAACGTGCATTTATATAAATATTGTTTACTTAACAAATATACCCTAAAATAATAAAATACATATCGCTCACATTAAAATTTTTATGCATAACCAAATAACTATAATTAAACCTACGGCGATTGCTCTTATAAACCCTCCTAATTGCTCTATGCGAAGAATTTAGTCGACTGTCTTTCCACCTATCTCTAACTTTCCAGCAACACTTAAAACTTTTAAATGTATATTTTTTAATATTGCTGTTTAGTGATTTAAAATACTCTATGCATTTCCTGCCATTTCAATAGTTTCATCGAATATGCGATTTGTTTCATTAAATGACTAATAATTATTTGAAGAAACTTAGTTAAACTTTTAATCTATTACCTTAAATGTATTTAGCTACATTTCACAGTCTAAAATCACTTATGACAACCTATCCTAAAAAATTCTTTGTGAAATCTACGATGAATCTGGTAATGGCAAACTTTTTGCTATTGATAATATATTATTCAATGATACTATGTCTATTTTTGGATCGGCGAGACGGGTTTCCAGTTCAAAAAGTGATTAGGATGGGTTCATTTTATGATTCGTGATATGCTTAATATATATATAATAACTCTAGTAAACGGAATATGATGTACACATACTATATTATTATATAGTATACTGATAATATGTAGATGGAATAAATAGTGAGTATACAAAACGATAACATTATTAAAAATAAAAGTAATAACCTCATCCACCACGCAAGTTGACAACTAATTATAATGTTGTTCCTGCACGTAATTAAAGTTCCTCTGCAGTTTTTGACCCTTGAAGCAATTAACCAGAATGAATAAGTTTTTACTATGCAGGATGCAATCCTTCTTGCTTGAATATTTTCTCTTTTATTTAAACAACTGTGTCCTTAATATCAATGTCAACATTGATAATATGGCCGGTATTCAGCTAAATTTTTATTATCATTTTAAGAAGTAATTATATTATATACTATATAAAAACATCACTAACTTATTAACCTTTGAATAGCTAATAATATTCTGCTATCCTAATCCACTATTTCTTTAATTGAATCTATTAGCTACTAACTAAAGGGGGGATCTATTTAACTAATCTAACTAGCAACAACCTGATTTAGCTACAATAACATGTTTTTAGAATTTGAATACAGGTCGGTAACGAGAATTTCCGAAATCGGCAGATCCTAAATATTCATATAGTCGCGTATCTTGATCTGGCTAATTAGCAAGCTCGAGACTGGTGCGTTGAAATTTAAAATTTACTTTGGATTAGGCTTCTTAATAGTCTAAATAAGTTCATCTGATGCAAACGAACTTAAAGTACTATACATTTTATCATAACTATTGTTGCTTTTAAACAGCGACTTAAGCTAACAAATGAGTTGTAAATTATTCGGCAATTAATCGAAATCCAATTCTTCGTCATCAAAAGATTCTTAAACTGGAGCAGCTTATACTGCAAATAGCTGCGTTTAAGAAGACTATTTTGGCTTTTGCTCGGTCTTTAAGGAGCAGATTATCTCAGCGTCAAAAGGCAAATATTAAAAAAATTATGCCTTTAAAACATTATCAACTGGTTAAATCTCTCCTATGTTCTACTATAAATCCTACATGATTTCTTAACTATATGGTAATTTGTGGAAGTCTAAATAAGAACATTCTCTAATATTTTTACAGCTTAAACTTTCCAGTAATATGTTATCTACGGGAAACGTCTAATGATTTATGATACTTATTTCTATATCTAGTATTACCTAGCTTGAATATGGCAACGAGTTGAAAAATATCTTCTGTTAAGGCTCTAAATGGTTAAATAGGCTTTCCTCAAGTTCTTAATGGCAGGGCAAACTCTCCATACTAATGCTTTAAATCGCTAGGATGAGCTCTTTTGAAATTAATCTATTGGTAATAGCGATTTCTTCATAAATATTCATATTCATTTATGAGAAGTGAAAATGCATAAATATAAATATTATATACTAATTACATGATATATAAAAATCAAAAAAGTGGAAAACTTGAATTTTGGAAATATAAATACTTGTTATTTGATATTATATGAGGAATTAGTTTTGTTTAATATTTATTAGAATGAAAGCTAAGTAGTTTAGATTTACAATATTTTTTTATAGTAGATAGGTTATTCTTTTTTAAAGGTTAGTTTAGGAATCGTTAAAAATAGTGTTATAATATATAATGAAATATACTACCCAAGAATGGAGCACGTGGACTACGCACCGAACACGGCGGAGTACCAGCACCTCTCGGCGGAGGAGCGCCGCATCTGGCGCAGCGACAACTTCCCGCGGATGACGCAGCACCAGGTGTACCAGTTCTACTTCGACGTGATCGCCCCCATGGAGGCGGAGTTCGGGGAGGACGCGATCGCGGCGGAGCTGGACGAGGACTTCCCGGACCTGGAACTGCAGATCCAGGAGCTGGAGCAGGAGCACGCTGACACGGAGCAGCGGTACGTGCAGCTGCGGCGCACGATGACTGGCAAGTGACTGAGGCTCTCACTCCCGGGGCGCATGCTTCCCCCGCTCGCTCACCGAGCCCGCGCGTTCATTCGGCGCGGTCTGCCTTCTTGGCCACCCTCCGCGCCGCGGGCCTGGCGGCCTTTGGCTCCTTGGGCGGCTACTTCTGGGCCGGCTGTGTCTGTGTCTTGGCCGCCTGCTCCTGCTTCCTCTTCTCGGCCAGGGCGGTTCTCCTGCGTCAGGCCATTCCGGAGTGGGGAGTATACAAAGTGGTCATTCCAGGCAGAAGCGCGGCTGGGCGGCGTAGTCGAAGCGCACGAAGCGTAGGTTGTCGGGGCGTACCAGGTGCTGCGGCACCTCCTCGCCGAGCCCCCGCGACGCCTCGGCCCGGCGCGCGACCTGGCACATCTGGTTCCCGTTTACCGCCACTAGCAAGAGCGTAAGCAACACGTGATACTATACTTCTATGTAATTATATGAACATAATTTTAAATATGAAATACTGTAAACATGAATCTGTGCCTAATATATAATTTATAAAATCGACAGTTGAAATAAATATGAAAATACAAATCTCTTATGCTTTCGAGTATTTTTAATTTTATCTTCTATATTCGTTTATATATTTTTAATCTCATTTAATAATATAATTGACTTAATTTAAAAAAAACAGTAAATAAAAACTACTTCCCTAAATTTATGTTTTATATTTTATAATAATAAAAATCAACTAAAAATGATACTTTTACTCTAAAAATACTTTCCTGAGTTTTCTGGTTAACAACTACGCGCTGCTTTGACACCCATAACTGGTATAAATTATAAACAACTAGGATATAATCGTGGTAGATAATAGCTGTATGGCTATATCATGAATGATCCATTTGATAACGCAATTTATGATATTTACTCAGGCATACGAATGGAATGCCTTTATGATTCTATGAATACATAATGCAATAAAGCAAAAGACTTAAACTGCGAACATACGATTCCGTAGTCATTTTTCGCCAAGAAAGAACCTATGGTAAGTGACCTTTATCATTGCAAAATCTCTTGGAACGTAACTAATAATGACCGTTCGAATTATCCATTCTAGTATGTACCAGATGAATTTGCTTAAAAATATTATGGATTAAATCGTTAAATAGTAACGCAGAAACCTGTAGATCGAGAAAACTGGTCTATTCTTGATAAAAGAAATCGATTCGAACCTAGAGATATTTAAAAAGGTGATACAGCTAGAGCTGTAGCTTATTTTTATGTTAGATATCCAAACGAATTTGAATCTCTTAAGAAAACTTTTACTTTAATTGATGATATGATTGAATGGGATCTGTTATTCCCAGCAACTGATCTTTAAAATTAATAGGCAATGAGAATAGAGGAAATATAAGGAAATATAAACCCCTTTATTAAGGAATTTGGTCTTGTTCGTCGTGCCTATTGTGATTTAAGCGAAGGTAAATATCCATGCAAGTGATAGTAATATGTTGTACTAATATAATTTCAGAGTCAATTAGTTTTAACTACTATTCACTTAATATCAAGAATATATATTCTAACTCACCTCAATTTTTTAAAACTTCAGGAAGATCGCATCCAAAACCAAACACTTTAATGATTTATTTATTATAAACCTTAATATATATAGACCGTGAAGCTTTTTCCTCTTCCTCGCTAGGATCAGCAAGCCAAGTACTGTTTACTTTTCCTAAAGAAATGAACTTAAGATCAATTTTCCAATAAGTTAACACCGAAACGGCACAATTAATAATCCCAGAACCACCAGTAAGCAATTTAACGTGCAGGACGTGATTTTCTGGAACAAAAGCTGACAGTAACTCAAGATGAGCAGCATAAATTTTATCTTACGATTAGATATTAGTTATAATATTATGTGTCAAATCAGATCCTTCCTAAAGCTACAAAAGCTCAAATTCGACAGAAGTTCTCCCTAACTTTGCAAAAGCTGAAAATTCTGATTTTGGTGCTGTATTAGACATCACAAAAACATCTCTATAACAATCACAGTCTCGACCATCAGCACGCATTGAAAACTTCGCCATCTATTCAATAAAATAAATCTCATTTAGAGAAATTGACATTAAGAAGTGAAAAATAATATACTGTATAAATATTATATAATAATCATATTTCAGTTCCATTCTTTTCCACCACCTACTGATATTTTTTCTTTTAGCAATCTAACTTAACTTTCATTTCCTTAATAAGCAAATTCCACACCACAAGCACGCATCCTCAAAAAGCTCTTAACACCTATATATTCTTTAAAAAGAATTTAATCAAATGCATAACTTAATGCCTCATTTTTACTTATTAAAGTGATTTTTTAATTCTATAAATCAATTCTTAGGACAGGTGTTGGCTAATCAGTCCGTTATTATAAAGCTATCAATCTAGATTTACGTTTTTCATATTCTTGGGAGTTTGAAGATAATATTTTGTACTTTTAAATACGAATTTCTCGTTTTTTATCATTAAAAACGATTTTTAAGGTTATTAAAGGTATAGAAAAAATCTCTTCAGCATTGACGTATCCAAGAAGATTAGAAGGCGTTGCAAGAAGTTTTATAGTACTGAATGTAACTGTTTATGTTTATGCAGAAATAAGTGCAGTGGATTCTGTAAGTTGAAGTGATGTTGATTGGGATGGATTCGACTGGTTTTCCTTCATATCTTGTTACTTATCTGAATGTTCTTCTAACCCACTTAAAGCTAGCTGCTATTGGATTTCTGCTTCTTAAAGTTTACTTTCTACTTCGCTCATAGATTTCTTAACAATAGGAGATTTTTTAGGTTATGGTGATTTAACTTTAGCTGGTTATTTGAGAGAAGGAGAAGATGTATGCTAAATAACTGGTTTTATTACTCCTGGAAACGGTTGAATTTGAACTCTTTCTTATGAAATTATTACTTTATTAGATTGTGTTAGCTCAACAACAGCTGTTGGTGGTAAGCTATAACCAGATTTCTTTAATTGAAATTCATGCTTACGCATTTCAACTGGCACCATAATATCTGTTAAATTATTAATTTCAGTTTATTCATATTCTTATTTTATTTGAATAAGAGAAATAACTTCTTTTTATTCTTGCTATTATATTTACTGAGCAGGAGGTTAGATCTCGTAAATAACTGGCATAGACGACTATAATAATGGTTTTTACTGAACTTGATGAATATCTACAGACTCAATATTAACAGGAGTTTCAGTAACTACTTATATAGCTTCGATTTTTTCGGATAATGGTTCTTATATCTAATCTATTTAAGTTACAATTATATTTTCATTTTCAACATAATTTTATGAACTACTGACTTGCTATATTATTTCGTCAATGACAATTTTCATATCCTCATATTATTCTGCTTTTAATACGATATCCTATTCAGTATCTTTGCCTTTGCTTGATAAAACTTCGCTAACATACCCAAGATCCTAGTTTATACTATCTGAAGATTCTCCCATCTAATCAACAAGACCGCCTAAGTTATACTTATTTTTAATTCCTAAAATTTCCTCTTTAGCTTTCATTAAATCTGTAAATGATATTTTTTCATCCTAGAACTCTGGAACCGGTAGATCAAATAAATCCTGAAGATTTTTCTCTTCTTCCGGAGTAATAGCCTACACTGGCCATTTTTAAGTATTCGCACAGCAAGATAGCATAAATGGTAATTGAAGCGGAATTGTATAATGTAAGGTTATGTATAATAATTTAATTATTAATAAAATTAAGAATAATTTGTATATATTTAATTTATATTTATAATATTATACTATATAATTATTAACCAATTAACTTCTATTTTATAGATAATAAGTAAGATTCTATTTATTCTCTATTGAGAGCAATATATTATTAAATAGTATTATCATGAATTTGTGATTTTGCTTTAATGGAGTTACCTGAGTGTATTATGAGGATTGATACTAAATTCATTGCAGAACATTTTTGCTCTGTACATTTAATTAAGCATAGCCCAAATAATTATTCTATCGTTGAAGCTGGATCAACATTATCGGTTCCTCCCACTATAGAATTTTTAGTAGATCATAACGTCCCACTTGATGCAGTAAAGTAAATTTTTATTACACATGCACATTTAGATCATATGGGAGGTGTTGGACTTTTGTCCCAAAAGCTTCCTTGTGCTACTGTATATGCTCATCCAGCTGCTGTCCCTCATATTACTGATCCTTTATCAAAGCTTGCTGCTGCAGCAATTCAAGTTTATGGTGAAAAAGTATTTGAAAAAGATTATCCTAATATTTAGCGTATGAATCCCACCCGTGTTATTCCTCTTGAGCACAACCAAGAAGTAGCTGGCTTTATATGCCTTCATACCCCAGGTCACGCTTTCCATCATGCTATGTTTTATTTCAAATAGGAAAGTGTATTATTTTCTGGTGATGGATTTGGATTTGGATTCAAGGAAATAGGTCTTTGTCCTTTACTTTGCACTTCACCTTCACAATTTGATGCAAAAGCATGGAAATAGACGGTATAAATTGTTAAAGAACTAGAGCCAAAGATAATACAGCCAACTCATTTTGATTGTTTCGATGGTTAAAACTTAAATAAAATCATTGAATCTATAATAAGACAACTTGATGAATGTGACAAAATCATATAATAGTGTGATACAGAAGGCGAAATCAAAGATAAGTTTAGAAACTTAATCAAATAAGAACTTGAACATTTTGAAGTTCATAATGTAGAGAGAGCATGGGAAATCACTTAAGGTGATATCAATGCGGATGGTCTTTTCTACAGAGTTCAAAGAAGACTTGCTAAATGATTTTATTATATTCTATATCAAAGTGATAGTAATATATTTGAAAATTTTTATGTCAAGTATGTGTAAATATTTTACTGCACTTAAAAAATTCATTTATATTTTATATATTTTCTCAACTTCTTTGATAACATATAATAAACTTTTTGCATATTATTAATAATTATTTTACACGAAAAACAAGGAAAATGGACGCAGTAAAAATATGCGTGGTCGGAGCTGAAGGATCAGGAAAATCGTAGTTTATACATAAATTCTGTGCCTTCACGGCAGCTGCGACACCAAGAGGTTAAGAGGACGTATGGAACAAGAAATTTAAAATTGGATCAAAAACACGAATGGCTGAATTTTTTGACTCGTACGGACCTACTGCTTAAAGAAGGGAATTTATAGAAAGTATGTCTAAAGATGACTATATTTTCGTTCTTTATAATGGTACTTCTACTGCTAGTCTATTGCAAGCGTTAAATGATGCAGAGGATGTTATGTAGTATGCGAAAGGGCCAAAATGGCTACTACTATGTAACAATTGGTTTGGTAAATAAGTTTTAGATAATTCAAGAGAGGTTATGAAGTTTCAATAAAGAATAAATGCAGATTACTTAGTTGTGGATGTTTAGAATAAAGTTGGCTATCCTTAAGTCTAAAAGTATTTATTTTAATGAATTATTATAATATTATATTATATATAATGTCTTTCCTTCATGTCATCATCTGAATCTATCAAAAGAAAACGCCTCACAGTTGAAATAGCTGAAATACATGCGAATCCAATATAAGATATAAGTACAACACCAAGATCAGATGCGGATTTTTTAATTTGGGATGCTGTAATCTTAGGACCAGATCAAACAGTATGGTAAAATGCCGTATTGTTATTAGAAATATCATTTAAAGATACAGAATATCCATTTGACCCACCAAAGGTTAGATTTTAAACTTCTATGTATCATCCTAATATATATAAAAATGGTGATATCTGTCTTAATACTTTGAAAAAAGATAGAGAGGGTTGGTCGCCTTCATATTCAATTAGATCTTTATTAATTTAAATATAATCACTATTATGTGATCCAAATCCAGATGATCCAGCAAATCCTGAAGCAGCATAGACCTACGTTTGTGATCGTCATATGTACGAAATGAAAGTAAGAGAGAGGGTCAAGCAGTCATTAGAAGACGCATTACCTATTGAATTGCGAAGTGAAAATGTAAAGTGATTACATAGCTTGAGTATATATCCTTTTTATTTACTCTCAAAAGTAGCACTATTTAGAAGAACTAAAAATTCTGATAGATGAAATAAACAATTTAAAACTAAATAGATAAATATAATATATAATACTATTAATAACCAACATTCACTTCATAGAGAGAGCCCATGCGGGTCTTGTGATAGTAATATAGAGTTAAACATCCTTCTCCATTATGGTTACTCTATGAGCATGTTGAGCAAGCAATTAAGAATCAGACAATGTTCTGATTAAAACAGCTTCGGCAGCTTCCTAGAGAGCCTGAAGAGCCTAACCCTAGAAACGGATTTCAGCACTACCATAATCCTGAGCAACAGCACGGACAAGTCTGGCAAAAGGATTACGTGGGATAACACAGTTAGTATCTTTTTGCATACGTCTAATTTCACGATCAGCAACTACACCCTATCTAGAACGACGGTGAGCCTTTACGGTCTTGTCAGAGACTGACTTGCGGGCAATTACCTTTTTGGCAACGATTGTCTTACGAGGAGCCTTGATACCTTTACGAGCTCCAGAACGAGAGATAGTATTTTTTACTCTAGCCATATATTAAGTGAAACGGAAATTCCTTTCTTAGGAGTGTTAAATTTATAGTCGTTTTTCAATATAATAATATATATTTTCATAAGTACAAAAAATATATTTATAGTATTATGTATTAAATAGTAAGAAATCTTTTAATTTCAGTGATAATCCAAACGATACCATAAACGAAAATCTTTCCACATTAATATTTAACATAATATACTACAGTATAGCGATTTTTAAAATTTCGTAAAATTTTTTGATTTGTGGTTCGTGAAGATTTGATAAATCTTAAAAATACAAAACACAATATTATCCAAATTTATTTATGATAATTTATTCTAAAAATGAGAGAAAGTAGAATTCATTAATATTTTAAAAATATTTTAAGGTAATATTATTGTTTTTATTATTACTTTCTTTTTGTATTTAAGATAATAGAGTACTCTGGGAAAAATATATGCAATTTAAAAAATTATACAATATAAAATATTAATTAATTATGAATTCAAACTCACTTCTTGTGGTCGGGCTGGGCACGCTTACCAATTCTGGTAGCGAGCTCCATGTCGGGCTGCATGATAGTGACACGTTTAGCGTGCTCGGCACACATCTGGGTGTCGACAAAGAGGTTGATGAGATAGTTTTCAGAAGCTTCCTGGAGAGCCTGTATGGCGAGTCCTTGGAAACGAACGTCGTTCTTGTTATAATTTGTAACAAGTTCACGGACAAGCTTAGAAAATGGGAGCTTTCTGATCAAAAGTTCAGTTGACTTCTAATACTTCTTGATCTCACGAGTAGCGACTGCACCCTGCTTAGATCTACGAGTTTTCTTAACACCGCCGGCAGTACCAGCAGTCTTACGGGCTGCCTTACGAGCGATAGTCTTTCTGGGAGCCTTGGTAGCAGAGGTGGATTTTCTTGCTGTATGCTTAGTACGAGCCATTCTTGAAGGAGAGAACCTTAAAAATTTGGCGTGAAGACAAGAAACCAGCTATCGGTAATATTTACTTAATATTCTGATATAATAATTATATAATTAAAAATTTACTGTATAAAAATCAGCCTCTCCCAAAAAATTAATTTATAGATCAAAATAATCCCTACAATCACTCTTTAATCTCCATCACCACTCAAAAGCCATAATTTCACCTCCATCGCCAATTATATATACGTTCTTACCAACCAAAACACCAATAATTCCAACACCATTGGCTAATTGGCAATCTACAGCTTCCCATTCTTCTTCTCCTTCTCTCATTAAAGCCAATACTTCATCACCGTCCATCGTAGCGCCTCCAGCAACAATTCGATCTCCATTTAATCCACAAAACATCTTTCCGTTCTATAAGCAGTTTCTAGGTAATTCGGCCACCTAAACTGCCTCATTAACATCAAAATCGAAAAATTTAACGGTATTATCTAAGCAGCCACAAACTAGTTCATGGCGGCCGTGATCAACTTATTGCATCTAAAATACTCGTCCAGCCCTTCCTAAACTTCGCGATTTCAACGTTTTCTGCTTTATCACATCATAACTAACTAAATATCCGTCAATTACACTCACGTGGATTATCTAATCAATTAAATTATCGAAAATCATGTCCTAAATTGCACACGAAAATTCAGTAAATCTAGCAATATTACGGCCATTCTCGACCTAATAGACGAATATTTTACCGTCCAAGCAGCCGATTGCAAGATATTTTTCATTAACAGCCACGCTTGTTATTTCACCACAGGGAATCTCGTACTAAATATGGAACTCGCCATCGAACGATAGACAGAAAAGAGTGCTCTGTTGAGCAGTAAAAATAAGATTTTCATGAACTTTAAGAGATTTTGTTGCAGATTTTAAGCGAATTTGAGCTAGTAAAATACCGTTTTACCATGCTTAAATTAATGATGTCTATGTTCCGCCTATAATTATTTCTCCAGAATTGGTTTATAATAAGGCAGAATGAGTTAATGGGGATTGAGGAAAACTATGAAGAATAATCATACTGGTAGATACTAATTTAAATATTGTTTACTGGATATTTTCAAATTCTACCGTTTTCTCATTAAACTTTCTATGATGAGGAAGAGATGACGTGTAATTACTTTATGCAGGAAGCTGCCCTTAATTTCCAAAGCGGTTCAAGTTCTCAGATGTTTGCTTTTAGTGATGGAAAGTGTTAGAATTCGATGTTTCAAGCTAAATGGATAAAATTGTTCCAGAAGATGTTAGAATGATCAACTGGTCATTGTAATTTTGGGCAAAAATAATGTTACTATCTATTGATAACTCAGAAGCCACCAAAAACTCCTAATCGTGTCCTTACAGAGTTATAATATCGCCATCGTACGAAGTTGCGCAAATGCAAACTTCTGAGAGGATGACAATTGAAGAGACTTTGCCCTTAAAATATTTCAATAAACCTCTGAAAGTCTGCGTTTCAATGTTAAAAACAGCAATCTCGCCTGCAGGAGTCCCTAGATATACGAATGGAAAGCTAACGACGCCGCATGTGAAATCGCGCTAAATACCACTGGCAGGTACCTGAATGAAATCTGTCGACATAAGATATTGTAAGCTCGCTCTGTCAAACTTTATTTCGTGGATTATAAGCCTGTTTTTGTCTGCAGAAACGCAAAACTGGGACGACCTTGGGGCATCGGAGAGGCTGTAAAACTCTATGAATTCGGCCTCCTTGGAGACAAACTGGCCAATTTTGTTAATGTTCATGTCATATACTTGAAACCCGCCATTTTCGAGCAAAATTCCCAAAAAGTCGCTCTTCTAGGAGAATTTTAGTTATTTTACGTATCCTGGGACAGTGATTTGCTTTGCCACGCCGGTCTCATAGTCCCAAATACATACTGCTCCTATTTAAGCTGATGCAAGAAACTTCCCATCTGGTGAAGCTGTAGAGGCGCTGATTGGCTTCGTGTGGCCGGGAAAAATACGCTGGTTCGAGTCCGTGGAAATCGAAATTAGGTTACGGCCAGCTGCAAGAATAAGTGCGTCTGGGTGCAATGTCAATGGCTGGGAGTTGATGGTGAGTGCAGATTGATAAAGCAGATCCATTGCGGTAAAATGTGGAGTGGAATGCAAATTAAATGTAAATATGTATAATAATCATTAAAATAATATTGACTTTAAAAGATTTTATTAATAAAAATATATATTAATAGTATAAAATATCATATAATTTTTAAATTAATTAAAACAAAGTAAAATTTTAAATACATATTTTCTAAAGCCTCACTCATTCGAGGTAGCAGCACTCACAACACTTTGCCTCGCAAAATTCACAAGCAAACCCCTCTACTTCGGCGAAATTACCACAAACACAACAGCAGGTATCCTCGCTATGCTTCTTGCAAACAAAAACTGGAAACTTCTGATCGGTAAGCCTTTTGCAGAATATGCAGCTTTAGCTGCACGTTTGACACGTTAGACCTTTTGAGCTCGGTGCAAATTTTTTACAATACATTTTCACTTTATGTATAAAATTATATCCTAATATAAATTATTTACTTATTTTACAAATGTCAAGAAACTTAGAGTCAATAATTCCGCTAATCCGAAAAATGCGCAGCATCCGCACGCCTGAAGTCGACCAGTATGGTGCACATTGCCTTTCTGACACAAACGAGACTAAAGATGGTCGTTTCCGCTACCTGGTTGCGCTCCTGCTTTCGTCCTAGACGAAGGACCCGATAACAGCCACCGCTATTAACCGATTGGACGAGTTTTTGGGCTGCAAATTCGACCAGAAAACTGTATTTGATGGGAATTCAATGAAATTGCGCGAAACGCACCGGCTCACCGTCCCGAACGTGCTGGCGGAGGCCCCTGACGCCCTCGAACGGCTCATCTACCCCGTCGGTTTCTACAAGAAGAAAGCTGTCTATCTGCACAAAATAGCTGAAATTCTCACTAAAACGCACGATTCGGACGTCCCCGACTCGCTGGCAGCCCTGCTGGCCCTGCCAGGCATCGGCATGAAAATGGCAAAAATCACCCTCGCAGTCTGCTACGGCCAGAACGCCGGAATTTCCGTCGACACGCACGTCTGCCGCATCGCGCAGCGCCTCGGCTGGGCCGGAAACGCCGATTTGAGCGAGAAGCCAGATAAGGTCGGCGAGGAGCTAGAAAGCTGGATCCCAGAGGCCCAGTGGGGCCAAATCAACGAGCTGTTGGTCGGTTTCGGCCAAAATTGGTGCTTTGCCAAGGGGCCAAAGTGCGCAGACTGTACGATAAGGGCGTTCTGCCGTGAGAAGGGAAAGGCGAAAAACGACGAAAAATGAGTCACGCGAACCAGTTGAGCAGATCGCTAAAGTTCAGGTCCTCGTTGGCGTAAAAAATGGATTCAAAATTCGATAAAATACCCTTTCCAATCTCACGAAAACGGCAGAATTCGGGCTCGGATGCCTCCAAAACTGCTTTCAAACACTCGCAAAACGCGGTCGCGGCTTCGTAATTTTTACTGCAGATTTCGATTGTTGCCGAAATTGTGGGAATGAAATTCCAATTTTGAATTGAATTTTCGATTTCGTGGGTAAAATCTGAAAAAGAAAAGATGAATGCAGTGATGAAGTGGAACGTTTTCGTGATTACTAAATAAGAAGTGGAAAACAAATATTGAATTGCAATCTGAGCGATTCTGGCGAAATCAGAAAATCCGCGGCCCTCGTAAGCGAGCAAATGAAGCGCTGTGAGCGATTCTAATGCGTTTCTTGGAAGCTCGTCTTCTGCAAATTTTAGCGCGTTGAAAAATGATGTTTCTGACAACATGTAGTTATCTGAGAGCTTGGAAATCAGATTTAGAGCATTTTTGGGGAACGGTGCAAGCCAAGAATTTATAATGAACCTATCTATTTCCAATGAGTCATTTAGAGGGTGCGGGACCAGTGATGAAATGATATTTACCTAATGGAGCGAAGTTGGTGGCGTAGAAATCAAGTTTTATATCAAATTTTGAGTCTGGTCGAGATCTAGTAAATGGAGTCGGTGAAACAGAGATCCATACAGATTTTTGTCTATTAGGATTTAATTTTCGATGTTAAGACTTTTTAAAGTGAGTAATAACGCTGTCGGTATATTATTATCAATACATTGTAAAAAATTGAGTTATTCTTAAATATTAAGTGTAGTTATATCAAAATTTGGTTATTTACTAGTTATTTGAAGTCTATTTTTTGTCAACTAATTATTATTCGACAGTATAACGCTTCTCATTATTCGAAGAAAAACGATTAAGTCCAATATTATACTATAATTTAACTCAAATTAATTCCTCTATAATGAACGAAGATCTAATAAAGACGCTAGGATTTATTATCTTTGCAAGTGGTCTTCTTTATTACGCCAATAAATTAAGAAATTAAACCCCAGGTAAGAAAGATAAGGACTCCCCAAAAAATAATTTACCTCCACTTCCTAGCTTAAATCTATTTACCTATGTGACCAAACCTAAGCCTTTTTCATCTAGTATTCCAACTGTATTAATTGCTTTTGGGACAAATTGCCCTCCATGCAAGGCTGAAGTTCCTCACTTGGCTAATTTAGCAAGAACTAAAAATATCAATGTTGTGTCTATAGCTTAAGAACCAAAATCAAATATTGAGGCTTTTGTCGCTGACCATCCTGAAACTAAGCATTACGCCGTTGGGAGCGATGAATTCGGTAAAATGAAATACTTACTTGATTACTATAAAATTTAGGGAGTACCGCATGCTTTTATTTTCGATAAAGATGGTGTAATAATATGGAACGGTCATCCAAGATCTATGGATGGTATAATCACCAAAACTTGTAGCTAAAAATCAGAGTTTAGTGGTAAAGCTAGAAAATTGTGACCATTCTAATATAATATTTGCTTAATGTCTTCAAATTACTAATACCTCCCATTATTATTTGTTATCAATTTATACTGTATTATTTTTGAATGCGCGCAAGTCGACCGCGTCAATATACCACCCAAAATAAAGACACTATTGTGTCTAAAGTCCTAGAATAAAAGTAAACATGGGCAGACTTATAAATAATTACTCTTCTAGATTAATACAAGCAAAACTAGCTTAAAATGCGGACACTCACTAGAAAAATCCTGGATTACACGAATCTAACTGATTTAAACTATAAAATTCCCCATAATTATTTGCGAAACCGTGTTTTTGTTTCGGACCTTAAGACAAAGATTACACATAATCTTAACGCTTATTTTACCGATTAAAAGGAGTAATAAATTTCTGAAGTTCAAGCTAAAATTTCACTTTCCATTACACCTATTAAGATCAGGGAGAAGCAAGTAGATACCGAGGAATAATCTTTTAATTCAGAAAAAGAATTTCTGGCAGGAGAGTTAGCCAAATTTAAGGTTCAGTTAAACCTCATTATCACTCAGAATAAGCAGCTACTTGGCGAGCTTTCTACTAAGTAGAAAGCCGAAAAAGTGGCATTCTTGACTAAGAAGTAGGTTGCTAGTTAGAACCAGAAGCGGCTCGCAGCAGACCGCCTTGCAAAGGTCGTTGAAGATTAACTTATGGAGCGATTCGGTGTTCTTTAGGATCAGCTAGATGGTGAATTAGAGAGTATTTTTGGTGAATTTTAAAATTAAAAATGGAGTAATTTAACAGAATAATAAGAAGAGAGTTTAGGCGCTTTTATTGTATAAGAATAAGAAGGGGAGTTATTTGAACTTTTTGAAATCATAAAAAGGTGTATTGGAGTATTTTTATGAATTTTCTAGGTTTTAAGTGTAAAATTTGCTTCATTGGTGTATGAAGAGAGATACTTTGAAGAATTAGTAGCTAAATTATACTACCTATGATAGATTGTTTTAACTTTCTTATTTTTACCTTAAATATTGTGTTTGTACAAATATTTTTTAATTATTGCTACTTCTAACGTATGTAACATGAAGGAAAATTTAATATCGGTTATAATAAAACTGTAAAAATCATTTCACTAAATCATATATCGTAATCATATGCTCGATAACTTCTTTTATAGTAATTCTCTCCCTGAAATCCACAAAAATTTTATCTAAAAGCGATACATATATACCTAATTTGTAATTATTTCGTAGTTCAATACCAATTTTCAGGTCATCTGGAACTAACACCTCTAAACAGACACATCCAAATCCCCAAATATCACTTTCTTTTCCAAAATAAGTATGGCTCCTAACTTCAGGAGCCATATGAGTTTTTGTACAATTCCATTCTGGTATATCTATTCCAATTCGACATGCTGTTCCAAAATCAATTAACACTATATTTTTATCAGCAGTCTACATTATATTTGCCAATTTTATATCTGAATGAATTATATTCAGATCATGAATATTTTGAATACTATATGCTAATTTTAATAGAAAATCATAGTGGTTTGAAACATTAGCTTAATACAATTTTTCCATAAGATAGCATGCAAATGTTGTGCTTTTTTAGAACTCATTTACTTAACAAGATCCAATTAATTGTGATATATCAAACTCTTTTTAAAGTGCCTATGTATGAAGAGAAACCTTACAAGCAAATATTTAGTTGTCTTTTATTACCTCGTACACTTCTCCAAAACCACCATACCCTAGTTTCGAACTTACAATTAACCCTTGTTCTTCCAAAAGTTATTGAAAACTTTATACTACAGGTTATTTCTCATTAAAAATACAAGATCCTTATAATATAGTACTACTTTCTACGCAAAAAGATGGTGAGTTTAATATCTTTGGATAAAACATACAAGATTTAATAAGGTGTGAATCATAAGAAGTTAATGGATTTGAAACAAGCAATGTGGTGTAATATAATGAATATATTGATTTTTCAGAAAATAATGAACAAATCATAGCTGAAATATCAATCTAAAAAAATTTACGCTAACCAGTTTAAACTGAAAAAGTAAAGTCATGTAGATCATCATCAATATACTGCTATATAGTTTCGTCAAAATTAACTTCGAATTATGTTTCCTGTGTAGACTAGATCCCTGGAGCAAATGTTAATTAAAATAACATTTCTGCTAAATACAATTAATATATCATAATTAGTAAATATTCGTTAAATAATAATAACAATATTACTATTAAAAATAAATAGTATTTTAATATATTACTTGATACTTATTGTTAAAATATGCAAAAATAGTATTAAATTTTTAAATTTTCTATCTGGTATTTATCCTCAATCAATATAAACATTCTATAGTGTAATCTTATTATAATGGATGCTTATTATCATTTAATATTTGGTTATATTAATTGTACTGAAAGTTATCATTAAATTCTTGTTTTCTACACATCAGTAATTATTCTTTCGTTTTATAACTGTATTATTTGCAATCTATTATAAGACTTTTATAATATTCTCATATTCCTAAATTATTAATGAGAATATAAAGTACTCCTTATTTTCAGAGGGATATTTTAAATATCCTGATACAATATAATTGGTATAATTTTAATGTAAATTAAGTAAAAGATAGTAACTAAGATGAAATTATTATATTATCCTGATAAAAATTTTGCCATCAAAATTAATAATAATTTATAGTTAAAATATTATATAATTATATGACTTCTATGATAAAATTACAGTATATGAAATATAAATGTATATAATCGTTCAATAATAAATATATTACAAACCCATACTTTGAATATATAAATAACTAATTATTATTTAAAAAAATTATTTACATATTTAATGTTAATTTAAATCCAATAATTATTATCTGCAATACACTGAAATAGAATTTTGATATTATTGAACAGGTTTCATATTAATCAATAATTAGTTGTGGTTTTATTTTTGAAACATAAATTCTCTAAAAATTAAAATTAAAAATTATCGTCAGTATTAAATTCTATAACTATAATGAATCATGTCAAAATTATTTTTATTTCTTAACAAAACTTAATATATTTTTATTATAATTATGTTGTAATACTCTTTGGGGAAATTAATTATAAGGTTGAAATGTTTCTTAATTATTAACTTATGCATACTTAATTATTAAATTTTCAACTTGAAACATAGTAAAACATAATAACAACTTAGTATACAAATATTTATTTATATTTCTTTTTAAGTTTAAGAGGGATTTTATAAATTCCAACTATAAAACTTTATATAAATAATTAACCTTATCAAATTCCTACAGTTTATACAATGTTAGTCGTCCTGATAGCATAATATCCTATTGTAATTATGCATGGGTTTGATTCATCTGCACATTATATGGAAATTATAAGAGATACTATACAGTCTGAAATTGAAAATGTTATTGTAATTAATTGTGAGGTTGGAAATGGCAGATGGGATTCTATTTTTATGGAAATATCACACTAAATAAGACTTTTATCAGAGTGTATAAGCGAACATCCAATTACTTAAAATGGATACATTGGTGTTGGACATAGTTAAGGAGGTTATTTAATTAGAGCAATGCTAGAAGAATATAACCATAAGGCAGCACCTATGGTAAGATTTATTTCTTTATCCGGACCATAACGTGGGTTCTTCTGTGGTGTAAAATCTAAATGCCATGGTAATTATTTACCTACTTTCGTTTAGAAGTTATTATTTTACTTTTAGTATAAAGGATTTGTTTAGTCTCGCTTATCTCCTGCATAATACTGGAGAAATCCATATAAATTAAAAGCATATGCTAAAAAAGCAGCGTCTTTGCCTTTTATTCACAACATAAGAGATTACAATATTTAACGAAAAATTAACTTTATGTATGTCGATAAAATTGTATTATTTGGTGGACCTATTGATGAAGTCATTTCTCCG